>NW_026858410.1:0-64581 GCF_026571515.1 Ruditapes philippinarum | reverse complement strand
CCCCCTTTGATAATAAACATTTTCATTAATATTTTTTTTTTCAATTTTTTTACCAGTAATTTTTTTTTGGGTATCATTTTTTTTTTTTTGCCGTTTTATAATTGAATACCCCGATTAACTTTTTTTTGATTTTCTTTTTATTTTTTCTTTTTTGCTTGGTTTTGGCTTCAGTGGAGCTCCTTTAAGTGAACTTTTTTTGCCGTGTGTGCAAATAATGATAATTTTTAAACCCAAAAAAGGGCCAAGTACAAGTATAGAAAAATTTTTTCTGAAATTTTTAGATTTTACTAGTTTATATTTGTTACACATAGTATAACATAATTTTTAAACCCAAAAAATTTAAACACCATAGAAAAAATAGGATTTCTTTTATACCTTCATTCATACCCCTCAATAAAAAAATTTGTTAAATTTTGAGTTTAAAAAATATGTATGGCTGTAAGGTAAAATTTGCTTTTTGGACTCTTCAACTGGCTATTTTGCCTAAACAGTTACACCTCGGGGATAAAAACCCCGGGTTTCAGCCCCCCCTCGGGAAAATTTTAAAAATTTCTCAGGTGCCCCTCAGAGATAAAAAAAAGTTTTTAAAAGAAAAATATCCCCAGTTCACTGCCCCTTGGTGGAATATATACCAGTTTTTTTGGCTCCCCCTTAGGGTTTTATATCCCCAGTTGTCTGATACCCCTCGGGAAATTTTTATACCAGTTCAAAAGCTGTTTTTCGTAAATGTACCATTCTCAGGGGGTTTCATTTTGGGGGAATATATCCCAAGTATTTAGCCCCCTCGGAAAATAATTACCAGTTTTTTGGGCTCCATCAAAGGGGTTTTAAAATAAAATTTTTCTTAGCTCCCCCTTAGAAATGAAATACGTGTTCACAGCAAACACCCCCGGGGAAAATATCCCTTTTTCTTGACTGCCTTGGGGATAATATTTTAAAATTCCCCGACAAAACTATCCCCCCAACCCTTTCCCCCAAACATTTGGGGGGAAAGTTTTCATTTTCTGGGCATAATCAGTTCTCAGTTCCCTTTTCAAGTCTCAGTTATCCCTGGGGGATATAATTTTATACCAGCTCCGGATGCCAATAGGGCCTTTTCACACAGACAGCCTTTAATTTGAAAAGGTTTATTATACTATAAGAAAATTTATTTTCTAGATAAAAAATTTTATAAAAAGGTTTAATTAGAACTTTTTAATTGAAAAAAATTTGTCATTTTTTTGGGTCCCCAAAAACATTATAACTTTAAAAGGTTCCCCATAAGTTATATTTCTGTTTGGATGAATTTTTAAATTATGATATTTAATTTTTTAACAAGTTTTGTAAAACATGTTACATAAAATTTACTCAAAATTCAGGTTGAAATTATGGGGTTCTAAAAATGAAATCTTTGGAAAACCCAATTTGCATACTTTATTTTTTAAAACTTCATTTGTGTTTTTATTTTTTAAACCGGGCATCAGAAACTTTAGGCCCCAGGGGTTCCCTTTTAAAACGGATTCTTTTTCGTTTTTCTTTCGTAAAGGGGTTATAAAATTTTTTTTTTTCCCTTTTAATCGAAATAACCACATTTTTCAAAATTATTTTAATGTTTAAACCCTTTTACCTGTAATCAGGGGTTCTATCTTTTTAAAATTTGGTTTTTTCCCAAAGTAAAAAAAAGGGAAAAATTTGGGTTTTTACAACCCCCCACCCCAGGGAAAATCGTTTTTAAATTAATCGCTCGTAAACATAATACTTTTTTGATAAAAATTTTTTTCCTTTGACTTTAAAATAGAAAAAAAGGGGGATATATTGCAAAAAATTAGTTGCCGACCCCAATCATAATTAAAGCCCTGAATATAAATTTATTTCTCAAAAGTAAGTCATCATTTAGCACTCTCATACATTGTTAGTAAAATTCAAAGAAGTTCCCACCTTTTTAAAAACGGAAATCTTTTTGGGCTTTTTTAGAAAATCGGTAAACTTTTAAACAAAAAATGTAAACGGGGGGACCCTTAATCAAAACCTCTGGGCTCAGTACCTCTGGGTTCTTTTCCGATGTTTAAAAAAAAAAGTTTTAAAATGCTTTCAGAAGAAAAGATAAAACTACATTCTTTTTAAAAAGGGTTTATTTTCCATTTTTTTTTTTGTTGTGATGAAAAGAATATAAAAAAGGTGAAATATTTATATTTTAAACCCATATGTTAACATTTTCTATTGTTTTCCATGAAATTCTGATTGAATGTTTCTAGTACTTTAATATTACAGGGTTAAAAGGGGCCACTCCCTTGGGGAATTTTTTGACATGCCGGGGCGGGAAAAATAATTTTTGAAAAACCCTTTTGATGTAAAATCTATAAAAATAACCTATAAACAATTTTTTTAGATCTTTAAAGTTTCGCTCCCTTTTTTCCAAAAATTAAATTATTTAAAATTTATAAAAAAAATGCCCCAAAAATTTTGAAAAAATTTTCCCAAACTTTTTTTAAATTTCAAAATCGGAACTGAAAATAGCAAAAAACATAAAATTTTTCCCAATTATTTTTCTTGTATATTTTTTTGGTTTTTATTTTAATTTACTTTTTCCCTGTTTAAAGTGCTCATTTTTATTTATGTAAAAATTTAAAGAATGTTTTTTTTAGGGCTTAAAAAACCTTTCATTTGGATTTTCCCTTTTTAATATTTTTTAATTGAAATTAATTTTATAACGGGTTGTGTTAGTGACAAAAACCCCTTATAAAACTTTTTTTAAAATTGTTGTAACTTTTTTTTTTTAAAAAGGCCCTTTAAAACCCTTTTAAAAATTAATCACTTTTTTTTTTTAAAAAAGCTTTCATTATTTTTTATCCAAAAAAATTTCTCATTATCAACCAGGTTTTTTTAAGTACAGTTATGATGAATAAGTATTTAAATATGGATGGTTTAAAAAAACCCATTTTGGGTTTTTTCATTTTTTTTACAAAATTTAATTTTCTTTTTAAAAATTTTATTTTTTTTTGGGCCATGGGGATAAGAATATCAAATGTTGTAAATCCCAAATTACAAACATTTAAAACACCATTTTGCCCTTTTTTAAAAAAAAAAAAAAATAAAAAATTCATTTTTTTAGGCGTAAAGTGCCTTAAAAATTTAAATGTATATATGATAGGGAAAATTCATTTATAAAAGTTTTCATAGTTAAAATATTTATGATAACATGGAAAAAACATTTTTATGAAAATTTTTTATAGGGATGAAACATGAAAACATGTTGGAATTGTTTACTAGGTTAAAGAAACATGAAAACATATTATGAAATTTTTTTACTAGGTATGGGTAACATTTAAAATTTTATGTTATGTATGATAACAAAGAAAACAAAGTTTATGAATTGTTTTCTAGGTATTTTAATTTTTGTTATTTTATGCTTATTTTTTGTAAATCCTCATGATGACAAAACCCATAATTTTAAGGTTTATAAATTAAACCCAAATTTATATGAGGGTTAAAATAAGATTCATGGGTGTAATATGTCAAATTTTACATATGCCCTTAAAAATTAAACTGATTGTTTTTAAAAATTGAAAAATTTCCCTTGAAAAAAAATATTTTAGCTATTTTGTTTAGCATCAATAAAAAATTTTCTGAGAGAAACTAAACAAAACGGGGAAAAGGGGAAAAATTTTTTTCATTTTACATAGAAACCCTTTTTAAAATTTATTAAAAAGTAGCTGGTTTTTTTTTGAAGAATTAAAAAAAAAGATATCAAAGGGAGTGGGTTTACCAAAAAATTTTTTATTTAATTTTAAAAAACATTGGGCTAGAACATTTTGTATTTTTAAGGGTTAAAAAAATTTTTTAAATTTGAATGGATAACAAGATCCATATTTAAATTTTTTAAAAAAATTTATCCAAAAATGGTGAATGTATAAACAGATAAAAGAAATGTTTTAAAAAAAATGTAGGCAATATATAACATTTAGATCTGGGCATAAACCTTTATGAGAGCCCTTGTTTTTTCTGCCTTTTGTTATAAAAAGTAATAATTTTTTAAAAATTAAAATATATCTTTTTGAATTTTTTCCCGAAGCATGTTTTGTGTGACTTTTTTATTTTAAAGAAAATTTGGTTTCAAAATTGATTAGTTATTTTTTGTTTTCCCCCCTCTACAGACCTAATATGCTCCCCGGGGAAAAAAAATTTGGGGGAGGGATATATTTGGCGCATTGTCCGTCTTTTTCCCCTTCCCCTTTTTCCCATCCCTTGTCTTTCCGGAGCAAAACTTAAAAACCCCCTTGGGGGTAAATTGTTTTTTAAAGGGGAAAGGGCAAATTTTGGGGAAGTAAGTGTCAAAGAACCATAATCTATTTTTTCTCGGGTTTTTAATTATTTTCCCCTTATAGAAAAAAACTTGTCCCGGGGCATAACCTAAAACTTTTAAGGGGAAAAAAAATTTGTAGGTAGATAATCCAAAAGGGTTTTTATGCAGTGCTCCCAAAAACTTGAAACTCCTGCCTTGAAAATTTTGTAGTAATTTCCCTTTGTTCAATTTTTGGGCCCCGGGGTTTCACAGGTGCCCAAAACCCCCGGGTTATTTGTAGGTGGGAATTTCGGGGGTTGGGCGGCGGGCGGTCGGGGGGGGAAAAATTTTTCCCCTAAACCAGTTTTCTCAACAAACTACGTATCACAGCCTCATGGAAATTTTTATACACTTTAAACACATGGTCCATACCGGGGGTTTCCCGTTTTCAGGTCTGTCCCTCATCCATTTCCCCTGTTTACCCACTTATTTAAATTAGTTAAATTTTTTTGACTTTAAGGCAATGGTGGGAAAATTTTCGAACAGTTTTCTCAGAAACCCAAACTTACACGGGCCTTTTTATTTTTTGGCATACAGTATTGAAAACATGGCCCCTTTCCCGGGGACTCGATTCCAGGTCTGTGGCTCATCCACTTCCTTTTTATCCACTTATTTAAAATTTAAATTTTAGTTTTTTTGGGACTTTTAATGGTCAATGGTGGGAAAATTTTTTCCCCGAAAACATTTTATTCTCAGCAACTTATTTTATCACACCCTTCTTGATATTTGGCATACAGCATTGACACATGGTCCCTTTAACCGTGGGTTTGGGATTTCAGGTCTGTCGGTTTCATCCACTATCTGTTTACCCCACTTAGTTAAAAAAGGTGAGTTTTTTAAACACCCAATGGAAAGGAAATTTGCGAAAAACATTTTTCTCAGCAACTCCCTTTATCAAAACCCTTTTGATTTTTGGGGAAAATACAGCATTGAAAATTTGGTCCCATACTGTGGGATTTGGGATTTCGGGTCTGTTGCTAAACCCACTTACGTTTATCCACAAAGGGTTTAATTTAGTTAGTTTTTTTTGACTTAAGGGGTCAATGGTGGGAAAATTTTTCGAAAACCATTTTTTCTCAGCACTAAATTTAAATCACAGCCTCTTAAATATTTTTTTATACAGCTTTAACACTTTTGGTCCCAAAACCGTGGATTCGATTTAAAAGGTCTGTCCCCCCACCCACTTCCTGTTTATCCACTTATTTAAAAATTAGTTAAAATTTTTTTGCCCATTAAGGGGTCAATGGTGGAAATTTTCGTAACATTTTTTCAGCAATTTATTTTATCCACGGGCCTTTTAAATTTTTGGGCATACAGTTTGACACATGGTTCCCCAAAACCTGGGATTTGGGATTTCAGGTCTGTCGAAAAATTCCATTCCTTTTTAAATCCATTTATTTTAAAATTAGTTAGATTTTTTACATTAATGGTCAATGGAAAGGAAAAATTTTTCTTTAACAGTTTTCTCACAACAAAACTTTTTCACAGCCTCTTGATTTTTGGCTTTTACAGCTTTGGGAACACATGGCCCCATACCGGGGGTTTGGGTTTTCAGGTCTTCGCTCACCCATACTTTTTATCCACTTATTTTAAATAATTTAAAGATTTTTCCAACATCAAGGGTAAAAAATTTTTCGTAACATTTTTCCCCGGGGGGGGGGGGCCCAACCCCTTTTAAAATTTTTTTTAAAACCCCCTTTTTGATATTTGGCATACGCATTAAATACTTTGGTCCCATACTGGTTGGGTTTTCGTTTTCCAAGGTTTCGGGTTGGGGCCCTCATTCCCCCCGGTTTTAACTGTTTACCCACTTTAGTTAATTTTTTAGTTTTTTTGACATTAAGGGTTTCCAATGGTGGGAAAAATTTTCGTAACGGTTTTCTCAGCAACTACTTATCACGGGTTTTCTGATTTTTGGGCAAAACACCCTTTGGCACATGGGCCCCATACCGTGGGATTAAATTTCGGGTTTTCTGCAGCTCACCCCACTTCCTGTTTATCCATTTTTTTTAAAAATTAAAAGTTAGATTTTTTTAACATTAATGGTCAAGGGTGGGGAAAATTTTCGAAACAGTTTTTCCCCGCAACTATTTATCGGGGCCTCTTGATTTTTTGGCATACAGCATTGATACATGGTCCCTTTAACTGGGGGTTTTTGTTTTTCAGGTCTGTCGCTAAATTCACTTCCTTTTTAAATCCATTTAAATTTAAAATTAGTTAGATTTTTTCGACATAATGGTGAAGGGTGGGAAATTTTTCCGAAACATTTTTCTAAAGCAACTACTTATCACAGCCCTTGGTATTTGGCTTTAACCCAGCATTGATACATGGCCCCCATGTTTGGGGGTTTTGGATTTCGGGGTCTTTTTCGCTCATTATTTCCCCTTTTTTCCACTTATTTTAAATTAGTTAGTTTTTTCGACATTAATGGTGAATGGTGGGAAAATTTTTTCGTAACAGTTTTCTCAGAAAACTACTTATCACAGCCCTTGATATTTGGCATACAGCATTGACACATGGCCCCTTTACTTGGGTTTTGGAAAATTTCAGGTCTGTCGCCTTTTCCACTTCCTTTTTACCCATTTTAGTTTAATCATTTTAGTTTTTTTCGAAAAATTAAGGGGTAAGGGTTTTGGGAAAATTTTCGTAACCTCTTTCCCTCAGCAAAAAATTTAAATCAAACCCTCTTTGTTTATTTGGAATGGCATTGACAAAATGGTCCTTTTTACTGGGGGATTCAATTTCAAGTTTGCAGCTCACCCAAATTTCCTATTTCAAAATTAAAATGGCAAGGGTGGGAAAATTTTTTCGTAACATTTTTTTTCAAAAACTACTCATCAAGCCTCTTGATTTTTGGGCTTTACACATTGACACATGGTCCCAAAACTGTGGGATTTAAATTTTAGGTTTGAAAGCAACCCACCCCTTTGGTTTTACCTCTAAATTTAAAATTTTTTCGACATTAATTTTTTTTTTTTTTTCGTAACATCACACCCTTTCTTTGATATTTGGTGTAAAAAATGAAACCCCGGGCCCTTTTTCTGTTTTTACCCTTTTTTACATTTTGAAGTTGTCCCGGAAAATAACTGGGAAAAACCCATTAGAAATATAAAAACCAAAGAACCTTTGTAGGTTGATAGATCGCTTTTGATTACAATTTGAAAAGTGCGAAAAACCAGTAACTCTGCCTTCCCTGTTTTTTGGAATTATTGCATTTTTTAAAATTTTTTTCCGGGGAAATAACTCTACAGTAAAAAAGGGGTTTGTACTTTCCTGTGTTAAAACCTTTTTGGGGGAAAGCCCCAAACCCGGCTCAAAACCGGGCTTTTGTTTTAAAACTTGTTGGATCATACTTCCAACTTTTTTTTCTTAAAAATTTAAAGACATAAAAACGTTATGTAAAATTTATATGCAGACTACTAAGAATGAGACCCTGACCTTTCCACTTTATCCATATTACAATGACTAAGTTGCAATTTCATAAATAACGCCATATACAATATTATGCACTGTACTAAGATTGAGAGATTGACTTCGTGAATAGAACTGGAATTGAAGCAATTACCGTGTTAAACAAATGAAAATATCACCTGCAGTAACAATTTCGCAACCAATAGTGTACAGTATTTTTTTTAATAAACCGTTACTATTTGTAAAAATTGCATAAATATACAATATTATATTCGGGGTTTGTACGCGTTTTTCCCGTCATAATGACGACACATGATTATGACGTTATACAAATCATACCGTTGAATACGAAATTGTTACTGCGTGTGATATATTCCGAGTAGTCTCTTTATTATGTGTTAAATTAAATTTATTCTTTGACCCAGCTTCATTTTCTTCATTTGTGCATACTTCTTAATTTAGATTCTCTCGGTTTGTTATTGGATTTTTCAAACAGACAATTCCGTCCACATTTTAAGAAAAGTATTTCTGCTAGAATTAAGGATCAGTTTATTCAAGGTTGGCAAACTTCTATTTATGAATCCAGTAAATGGCTGAATTATAGAACTTTTAAAACTCGATATGGTTTTGAAAAATACTTTAACATTTTACCATCACATTTAGCGTTTTTCAAATTTTCTCACACGCCCAGTTGGGCCTTGAGATATCAATAAAAACGTTTGAGACTTTGTTACTGCACGTGATAAATTCCGAGTTTTCCGTGTGTTAAGTTCATTCTATGACCCGGCTTAATCATTGGCGTCCGCGCCGAAGCGCGGCGCACTTTATGGAATGAAATCAGATTTTGTGAAAGGGCGACAGCAACTTCTCGAGCCTTTTACTCGGTCACAATAAAAGCCGATCATTCCGATCGGTATGAGGGTGCTTGATTATTAGTTAAAAATGAAATGTCGCGATATGTACAATGAATAGCGAACTGGAGAATTTCGCAAAGCAAACATTTCCAAATGCAATAACCTTTTCCGCCAATAAATAGCGCTCTTCGGGGTTTTTTATTTATCATTTTGTAGTACACAGTGGATTATTATGGCATGTTATTGCTGTACATGTATATAGAATGATGAGTTGATGACCTAAACATTCCGAAAATCTATTTATAGACGGATGTACTCCTATCGGTAATTCCCGGTCTCTCCCGGTCTATTTTGACCGGGATTTACTAGTGACCGGCGAATAGTATCACACGTTTATTATCCGGTCTCTCCCGGTTTTGGAGTAGATGTTTGATATCGTTACAGAACAGAACAAATATTTTACATATAAACAAGCTTTTTTCCAAAATGAATGTTTGTCACTTAGTTTGGTTACAATAATTAATAAGCAGAAATCAACTCTCAAATTTATTGATTATTATTATACATAAACATACAATTCGAAAAAAAACCAACAACAACAACAATAGCATGTTTCATTTTATCTATACGAGATAAAAACAATAAATATGTACACTAATTGAGAAAAAATGTACATTTTTATGGTCGTAATATGACACTATCAACTTTGAAACATTTTATTTAATTTGTTATTCGTGTTTAGTAAAGATCCCGAGGAAAAATTCAAAGTTAAAAAATTAGTTTTTTATAATTTTTCCCAATTGTTTTGTTTAATTCAAAAAATGATAAAGAAAAAAAACAAATGTACATCTACATGGTTTTTTAAAAATAAACCAATATTATATATTGAAAGTTTAAACCCTTTAATTTTACACTTTTTCCATTTTAAATTTTTTTAAACTCAGGGTTTGGGGAAAATATGACAATTGAATTCTTAAAATTTTTTTTACTTTTTTTAATAAAAAAAAAGAGTGGGTAAACGAAAAAAATCTCGGGTATTAAAATAGACAAAAAAAAAAATAAAAGAAAAAAAAAAACCAAAATTTCATAAAACCCTGTAATTTTTTTTTTTTTAAAATAGTATTAAAAATTTTTTGTTAAAATTTAAAACCAATTTAAAGGGCCCCTCACAATGATCAACTGGTAAAAAATAACCGGGTTGGTAAAATTTTTTTACTAAGTGTGAACAGTTTCCCTTAAAGGGGGGTCTTCGATTTTCCCCAAAATTTCCCCATTTAATAAGGGGCCCAAATTCCCCACAAGTTTTGGTGTTGACCCAGGGGGCGTTAAAACATAGGGAAATTATAAAAAATTTGTAAAACATGTATACCCGGGTTGCTATTAATAATCACGATCATTAAAAAAAAAACAAGTAATATTCTAATTTTCCTAGAAAATCCCAAATCAAAGGGTTCATAATTAAACCCAATGTCTTTCTTTCCGTTCATTCATAAGTGATATACAATTTCTGGTAAAAAACCAATTTTAACCATTAAAAAGATTAATAAAAATATTTTGGGCCCTTTATATGTCTACTATTCATCTTCACCTGCTGCTTTTCTTTCTTGGGCCCGCCCTTTTAGGGCTTTGAAACCCCAATGCTTTTCTTGTTAATTAGCCTGTATGGGTCCATAAATTTTTACCTGGCCGTTTTTTCATGACTAACTTTTTATTTTAAAAAAGTAAAGCTGGTAAAACAAACTTATATAATATCATTACAGTATTTTTATAGTATTTGGGTTAAAATGTGCAAACATATGTGGAGAAAATATACGTACTGGGAATAAGATGCTAAAAGTCACGAGGGGGTTATTGTAGGTCCAGCAATAAGTACAATGTAACAAGCTGTGTTTATGTTATGAATCAACAAAAATATTATATCAAACTATTTAATTATTAATTAATAAATTTAAATTAAAAATTTTAACCCATTAGCAGATAATATAGCTTCTCTACCCCTTTTTCACCCCCCCCCCTTCGTTTTTCTCAAAATGAAAAAAGGCCTTATTGGCCCCCAAACACTTGGTTTTTTTTTGAGAAATGTTGTTTAAGAATTGACCATTTTTTTCGGCGCCGTCCCCCTCCAAAAGAAACATAGGGGGTTGCCAAAAGGAGAGTGCCCCCCCTTTCTTTTTGGGGTTTTGAAGGGGGGGAGTCCCCCCTCATCGTCAAGAAAATTTTGGGACTTGTAAAGGGGGCTTAAACTGACCCCAGGTCGATCATAAGGTAAGTGTAACCAACGTTTAAAAAAACCTTTGACTCTTTTCCAATCTTTTGAAAAGTGGCAGCAAAATAGTGATTTTTGGCAATTTTGAGATGTCCCCTAGTGCCCTGGTAACAGGGAATTTAAGATTGAGCATGTTGTTACAAAGGCACTGGTCCAGTAAACATTATGCCAAGTGTGATAATATTGAAGCATGTTTTTTAAGTAGGTTTTTATAGCCAACTTGTTTAAAACCTTGTGTAAAACGGAGGAGACTTTTCATGACTAATTTCATTTCGGAAAAACCCTCATATGTAGGGGAGACAAATTCACAACTTGAATCTTCATTAAAAGGAATAATTTCCTTTTATTCATATTTATCATAATATCCAGAATGGCAATTCACATATTCAAGTAAAATTAAGAAAAGAATGCAGCAGCTATAAAGACAATATTTTTCTGTATTTAACAAATCTCATTTAATAAACGAGAAGAGGGGTATAGCATTATTCAAAGGTTGCGTTCAGTTGCTAACTTAATCATAAGCCAGATAAATTTCCCATCTGTTTCCATTTTTTGACAATGTTGTTCAGGACATTATTATTCTCTGAGGAAGAACTTGATAAGTTTCCTTACTGATGTCAATAATGATATACATCGGCAGAAATAAAAGAAATGACACGAGACTCGTAATTATCGGGGTATTATAAATAACCAGCCGACGATATGAAGCGCTTTTTATCTTTGCTTATAGCATTAGGTATCTCATTGCATATGTGGACTTCACAACACAAATGAACTAACACTAGAATCTCCGTATTGTAGAATGTTACATTCTAACTGAAAGAATTATATTCGATATTATTTGCGTGTATTGTCCAGTGCCATAAATATATTACGGAAACAGACCTTAAAGTGAGCGGTTAATTAAGAGTTCACACACTTCACGATGACTTTTATTACACAATAAGATTAACAATAGTAATTAGGTCAGACATCCATTTGATTGCTTTATTTCAAACAAATAATAATAAAATGATTTGCATATTGTATGATCTCGACTGTCCTATCTAGAGGCAATCCTAGCTATTTTTGTAAATGGGTAAAATACATGTTAGTACAATAAATGTTTGAAACAAGTAATACATCGCTGGGCGTTTAAAACATGTAATATGAAAGTTTTTATGGCGGGATTCGCGGAAAAAAACAATGACGGAGACACCTAAGACCGCACGTTTCTCCAATATAATATCATCTCTCAATCAATATCATATAGTAACAAAAATCTAATAATTCCAACGTGGAGTACATTAGCTCATGGAACAGGCACCGTCATAAAAAACGGTTAATCATTATTGTAACTGCAGATAGACGCTCTCTAAAGTTTTTATGCTAATCAATCGGAGAACAACGATGAACATCATGGTTTTTTCTCTCTGAAAAAAAAGATATTGTTCGTTCTAGGGTTTTATTAACATTAAAATTTTTATGGCATAGTGATGGGTTCTTGACACACACACACACACTGTAGTGTGACCAAGAACCGTAAAGCAAAGACTTCAAGACGTGAAACAAAAATCTTTCCGCAAGGTTTGTTCCATATTGTTCTTAGTATTGATTTGTTTATCGGATTTTGGGAAAGTTAACTTATTACAAAAGCAATACATTTAGTATGTTATTTTAACTTATGTTGTAAAGAGAGTAAGGACATATGCGTTCAATTAACATAATAATAGATTGGTATTAAGCAGTAACTTGTTTATAAACGTTCAGCTTAACCATAAATTACATATTTCATTTATCCAAGAATTAAGGCCAGACAAAAACAAAATACATAATGAATTATATAGAACAAATTGTATAGCCAATTCCTAAATGTTGTTATGCCCCACAAAAGTGGGGAGGCATAAGTAGCGTTGCCAGCGTGTCCGTCGTCCTATGCTCGTGCTCCATCCGACGTCCCGAATCTTGTGAACGCAACTCCTCTTTAAGAAGTAGACAGTTATTTTTGCTCTAAACTGCAATATATGGATGAAAACTAATGGTGTTATGATGGTAGTAAAGTGAGTAATTTTTGGTGAGCCCAACATTGCGCCTTAACAGAATTATGGTCCCTCTGTAGATTGTTTTCACTATAACACCAAAATAGAAATTTTGTGAATCGCAAACTCGAGAACGGAGTGGCAGATTTAAATAAAAAAGTTTCCAACATAAAAATCTTAACACATAATAATGCCATGCTCTTGTTTTACGAGCACATCTGCAACAGCTGGGCGCATCCGTGCTCCTTTAGGACACAGTATCTGAAGTTTTAATTGTAATAGCTTTTGTTCTTAAACATTTTCAAATTAGGAACATATATGTAATGTATTTTCACAATAGTCAATCGTGGATTCTACTCCCTGTGTGTCAAAAATGTAAAACTACTGAAATGATATTATGCTCCAATGACCAAATTCGAGTCCACTTGTTGATATTATTCACTATACTACCCATTGATAGAAGTTTTTATGAACATCAACCCTCTCAAACGCGGATGGCAGATTTTTAATAAAAAGTTTCACATAAAAATCTTACATACCAGGATATGCATGCTCTGGGAGTTAACGTTTGAGCACATGCTGCACAGTGGGGGGCATCCGCGTTTTCCTTTGGAGCACGGTTCTAGTTTTTGTAATAGCTTTGTTTCTTAAACATTTCAATAGGGAACATTTGTATGTAAGTGTATTTTTAACAATGATCAGCCAAAATAGTAAGAGACTGTCAAGTGATGTAACTTGATGATGTCAAACATGTAGAACTAAAAATGATATAATGCATTACTTATTTTCCTATCACCTTTGGAAAAATCAATTTTAAATGTTTATATTTAATGAATGACATTAACATCATTATTTTTTACCAAAGAATAATACTAATTATTATAAGCATTCTAATTACTTTCATTCTTAATTAAAATTTTCCCCAAATACAGAACACAAATTTTTCATCTTTGGGGTAACTTATTTAAATAGCAGCAATATTACTGATTGATAAGTTGATAAAAAATAGTTCTTCCAAAAAACCTTAAAGAAACAACAACAAATAATGTGCCTGTATGTATACATATCCCGCATCTTTACAACAAAAGAAAGAAATAAAGGCGATATATGTGTAAGCCACATTAACGCTCACATTTTCCAATATCTTTAAAACAGAAACAACGACAAACAATTAATTTGTATATTCATAACCCACATGTATCTTCACAAGAAAAAGGGAGGAAAAGGGAATTTAAAAATATGTTCACATTAACATTATATCTTTAGAGTTGCACAAAAAAATAAAGGGAAAATCCAAACAAAAAAAGAACAAAAACTGCTATTATCTGAAAGAAACAAATGTCAAAGTAGGGAATCTTACCTTAAAGGCTAGGCACACATTTTATCAAAAAAGGCAATACAAACAAACACCTTGTTTGAGGAAATCTCCAGTTTTTTTGTGGAGCAAGAGTGTAATAAATTTTTTTAAAGGCATTTATATCCTAATAAACAGAATACCACATATTGTCCTGTCTATTTAAACAAAATACTGGAGTTTCAATTTTGATGGTCTGGATGCTATTCATAAGTTTAGAATTGGAACAGTTTTACTCTTTTTGTTTTGCATTCACAAAAAGTGTAATAAATAACTATGAATAATGTTAAATCCGAAAAAGGATTTGTGTCTTAAAATGTATTTTGTCTAACATTAAATTGTTCAGAATTTATACATTTGTTTTATGAAAGGATAAGGTTCTTCATCGCAATTGACAGCCACAACTTATTTTATTTTCTGTTAACAATTTGATACTCTTTTTCTCTCATAATTTCACATATAATCTAAACTTTGATCTAACGTTTTAAACTATGTTTTGATATTTTCTAATAAATGATTTCTTAAAATAATGTATATTAATGTAAAATTTTATGACGTCAAAATTTTATAAAAGTATGGCCTTAGCTGGACAATCCTACTAAATGGGTAATTGTTTTGCACAAGCGAAAAAAAACAAAAGGAAAAGCTTTTTTAATCCACGGTCATGGTAATTGAAAAATTTTCAAATTTATGAAGGTTAGAATTATTGAAGGACGAACCACTCAGAGTGTTCTTCCTTTGTGGCTAGTCTTCCTTACATACTGATATAACATGTGACCTTTCCGAGTCTACATTAAATTAAATTATTATCCCTATAACAAAACACTTTCAGTTTATACTCAAATGATTTTGTCAAAGTCATACAAATAAAAAATCAATGCGGCACTTCTAATTGATTAAAGATATGTAGGCCTTTTGCAATTTAATCTGAGAGTGATTATAAAAATTTCCTTGTCAACCATTAAAATTCTGGACAAAATTATTTAAGTGGAGACAGAAAGTTAAATCTGTATAATAATACGAATTTCAAGTGTTTAGGCGTACATGTATAACCTTAATAAATCAATTATTTATTATTTTAATCGCAATTTCGGCAAAATATTATTTTCGTTACAAATCAAATATAATATAGTTATTGAAGATAAGATTTGTTGATTAAGAAAAACTCTGATATTATGTATTTTGTAAATTATAAAATAAGCAATGGAAAAATAACTCTTAGTTGTAATTTAAAAACACATTTGTTTTCTTCCCCTTCGTGACACTCCGAGACTTGTTTAACTTCCCAGGTCCAAAACCGGCAATCATTTTTTTTTGCTCCATAGTCAAAGTGTAATATCTTTAATCTTTTAAAGATACAAGTCGTGTGAATACTCCTAGATAGAATTTTAATTTTTGTATAAACTAAGTGATATACAATCAGTAAGGTGAAAGTTCATTTTCCTTTTTAATTATAAGTACTTTCATTATACGCAGACATAAGTGTTTAAAGCTCTTAAACCCAATGAATTGTTTTATACTATGTACTTTATAGATCTATATAACCTTGGTAATTTATAAATGTACTTTGCAGTACTTTTTAGAAATAAAATATTTAATTTTAAGTGCACCTCTTCATGAATTCACAGTTCTAACTGGAGTAAATTAAAATTTTTTGTTTCCGCGTGACATATTTTTTCGCTATTCGTGGCATACAGTATGTTTCTAGTTTAAAGGTATTTTGCACAGGGTATTAATATATTTACCCACATGTTGTAATAACCTCTGTATTTAGTTTTATAGTACCTAGTTATTTAGTAACTTTACAGTCTAAGTTTACTATTTGCAATGTCTCATTCAAGCTCTTCCTCTTTAATATTAAATGAATGTCGGGGCGACATTCCCTAAAGTGAGGAAGTATGTCATATGGTCGATATTCGTGTTTTGTTATTTGTTAAGAATATTGTTTTTGTATATATATCTTGTGTATTTGTCTGTTATCTATGTTTCTCTACTTTCTCTACAGTCCGATATACAATCCATTACCCCATATCATTCCAATATCATTCCATTTCATCATCTTTTCATCATAACAACTAAATACTTATCCTTCATTTCGTTATATTATGCATGCCCGGCCTCAGTTTTTACAAACTTCCCGGAAAAACAATCTCACGCAGGCGCACTTTGATATAAATACATTTCTAAGGTTTGCGCCAGAAGTTGGTTAACTTATTTATTAAATTATCAAGGCGTATGTTTTTATGACCTTTACATGCATAAAGAGCCATTCCTATCATAAAGAAAAAACATATGACATAAACTTACTAAAAATTGAATAGCTTATGAGTCGTAAATAAAAGCAATCTCGGTAAAACTTGTTCTATTTTGTAAAAAATAAGAAAGAATATTTTTATTTGTAATTCTAACACGAGCCGCATTTTCCCTATTGGATATAGAAAAACCGAAAGTGTGTGCAATAAAATCATTGTTGTCGTTCTATATTTAAAGATATGAAATAATCATTATACATGTGGCACAACCATAAACAAAATCCGGTGCAAATTTGCTTAATATCAGGTATGGCAGCATTTATTTATTATCGAAATAATTTATCTAAATTGGTGATTTTATCGCTTGATAACATCCCTGTTTCTTGTTCGGATGCGCATCATTATATTACTCAGGCTACGTCCTCGTGATATAATTCCTCGCATCCGAACTCCAAACAGTGATGTCACTCAGGCTACGTCCTCGTGATATAATTCCTGGCATCCGATCTCCAAACAGTGATGTTACTCAGACTACGCCCTCGTGATATAATTCCTCGCATCCGAACTCCACAAACAGTGATGTTATTAAGCGAAAAAAATCACTTTTTGGGATATATTTTATTCTTAAAATTAAAACATGTCTTTAACGTTTATCCCTTTTTCCTCTTCGAACCCGCAAAAAATTGAAATATATCAAATGAATACTGCATTTTAATTTGGTCATTTGTTTTTTATAACAGCAAGTTGTTACATAGCTTCTGAAGGTTAAATGTGAGGAAATCGAATCTGATGGTATCAAGGAATATGGTTATTCCTTTGCAGAAAACGAGTTATCATGGAAAACAAGTTTAAGAGCCCGTAAAATTAAGTCACTAACAAACTGAAATATTCTATTCAACACAGGGGTGTTCGCGAAGTCCGTGTGAAAAGTTGATTATAGAAAATCCAGCGACATATTACAAAATATGAATTACAGAAAACACAATGAATGTAAGTACAACCGGGGCAGTGACGTCGCACTCAACGTCAAAAGTCACATTTTATAGGTTATCACTGTCTATGAGCACGCGATTCTGATGCACGTGGATTCATTTCTGAAAGGTTTCTGAATATCACCATTGGTCTTATAATGCAATAATGTATGAGTCACCGGTTTCAATCTTCAAAAGTCTCGTAGCTGTGCCATTAGTTCAGGAAAAGGTATGAAGTTCAAGTAAGCGAGGTCCGATTTGAACGGTTCGTGTGGTAACAATTCCAAGCCAAGAAATTCGATTTCAATCAAAGTCTTATTTGCCGTTGATGCACAATTACACCCTCGAACGGAAAACGGCACGTTTATTTCTTAATGCAGGCCGCTCCTCCGAACTTAAAATACCAAAATTCAAACAAGTTATCATTTGTCCATAGATCTTTATGTAATATTATTTTTAACTCATTTTAATAATTTTTAATCATTTAACCAAATGACTTAAGTTTCCAACAAACAATCATAAAGTTTAAATTCACCTTTGAATAATACCGTGCGTTCGTGGTGTCCCCGTGAGGAATTTGGCGTTGAAAAATCATGCTCTTTTTGTCCATGAAGAATAGAAACATGTGCTTGCCGCCGCTTCTGGTTTCTTCAGTTTTTCTAGGGGGGGGGGGGTTGTCTGCGGGGTCTTCCATATGAATGACAGGGTCGTAGTGCCACAACCAAGCAAGTGTCATCCAGCGTAACAATGCGGTTTACAAACGTATCAACATCTAACTCCAATCGTCTCAGAAACGCTTCAGAACACTGAACATGACGTGCCTTGTCATTATCTTATAATAATCTCGGGACCCATCCTGTGCTACTTTAGACGTACTTAAATCGTTTGCAAGAATGTTATACACAACAGACAGCGCAACACAAAGTTTCCTAGTAATCGCCCTCACAGTTAGGCGACGATCTTCCCATAATAACTAGAGTTCGAACTCTTTCCACATTTTTCGGTCTTACAACAACTGGTCCGGCCAGTCTGAAGCTCTGTTTTAATTGAAGTTACTGCATTCCAGAACCCAATCGTGCAATGTATAAACAAGTGGGATACTAGTTTTACGATTTAAGCCGGTTTCTACCATATCTCGTGCCTATTTTGGTTTGAGACCCAATCCCGCGCATATTTCAGCGACTCATATAAGCTCTAAGACCTATAGTCATGAAGTTAAATACACAAAATTTTAGTGTAACATATAACTTTTTGTAAAATCGGTGTTTAAAACAACCGTCTTGAACAAAGGCTCATAGTATTGTAAACAATTTAAAACTAAAAACATGTGTTAATATAGCTTCAGAATATCAGCAAACTTCGTTTGTCTTAAACATGCATAACATGTTTTCAAATAACCTACCCTAGATAATTATTGATACATAGATGTTTGTCGCGTTCTAGGACGGCGTTATAGACGATACGTTCGCTTAAGTAAAAGAACTATGCATCGTATTAAACTCAAACCTTAACGCGTCAGAGATATTTTTTTTTCAAAGGGAACAATTTATATTATGTTATCAAACTTAATTTAAAATAAATGATATATATTAATATCAAAATTTAAGTTTCTTTTAAAAATCAATAATTAAAGTTTTGATAAATGTTTTGAAAACTATATGGAAACATTTCCTCTTCAAGAAGATTTTCCAAAACGTGCATAAAGTATGTTAATCAGACAATTTTAAGTCCCTTTACATAAACTGTTTATACCATTTGATTGGAATAAAAAAGTATATACAGCTGCATGCCTCCAATCACAATATTTTCAAGAAAATATAAAACTTGAGAAAAATTTGCGCCGTGATAGTGCATTGTGATATTGTAGCTATAATGTTCAATGTTACTTTATTTTTCGGAATATGAAATAGTAAAACCGCTATTAAACTAGAACTCCGCGAGTCGGATGTGTCGCCTTGTGAACAATATAGTTTAGGAGAAATGGCCAAGACAACAATGAAATTTGAAAATCAACAAAGGGCAATAACTCAAAAAATAAGAAATGCAGAGCAGCAGTTTCTGTGCACTGCACTTCTTATCAATAAGATCTATCATCCTATGAAGTTTCAAGTCTAAAGCTTTTATAATTTATGAGAAATGGCCTGGACAAAAATAAAGTATGAAAATTAACAAAGGGCAATAACTCAAAAAATAAGAAATGTAGAGTACCAGTTCTTGTGCACTACACTTCTTCTTTATAAGAGATCTATCGTCCTATGAAGTTTCACGTCGATAGCTTTTATACTTTAGGAGAAATGGCCTAGACAAAAATAAAGTATGAAAATTAACAAAGGGCAATTACTCAAAAAATAAGAAATGTAGAGTACCAGAGTTATTGCCCTTTGTTGATTTTCTTATGCACTGCACTTCTTCTTAATGAGATCTATCATCCTATGAAGTTTCAAGTCCATAGCTTTTATACTTTAGGAGAAATGGCCCGGACAAAAATAAAGTATGAAAATTAACAAAGGGCAATAACTCAAAAAATAAGAAATGCAGAGTACCAGTTCTTGTGCACTGCACTTCGAGGCATTATAAGACGCATGCATAACAAGTTGAAGTCAATCCAACACATAATGACTGACTTATGCTCCGGACAAGCTTAAGGAAACGCCGACAACGACGCCGATAACGACGCCGACGACGACAACGACGCCGACACCGCCGACAAAAGTAATCCCTATATGTTGCCTTTTTCAAGGCGACACAAAAACAATAATCGGTTTGTACATTATACAGTTTAAATGATTAAAACGGAATGAACCATTGCTCAAAGCATACCAGTTTTTTGTAGACTTGTTCTAATTATTTAAGACTTAAAATGCGATGCATTAGTTTCAATATGACATACTTAAATTGATACTGCCAGCAAATATTCTCAACACTGTGGAGAGGTCTCTCGAATTAATAAGATTTGAACAGTTCTACATGTACACCGTCTGCCTCAAGCTAATAAAAGTGAATTACTTAATATCACACGATAAAAAATGGACTTCAAAAATCAACAAGGGACGCGTAAATGGACACGCCCAACTGCAATGTTGTCGGGTTACTTTAGTACCTGTTTTTGCAAAATACCATTATCAATTTACTAACTCACTACCAGTCATTTACATGCTCTTGCAGGGTAAACACATCAAATTGCAATATTGTTCGCTACATGTCATTTCTGATTGTGGTCTTATTAAAGTGTATATTTTGTTTTCTTTCCGGAACTGCACATAAGGGAAATAAACTTAATAAATGCGTTCTCCCGTGAGAGTTTAACACGGTGAGAGTTATTATTGCATCATACCTATAATATAACAGGTAAATAAAAGTCCTTTTCAAACCTTAATTCAGTATTAATAACTATACCATTTACATATAGACTTAGGTATTCATCATTTACACCAGAAATATATTCGATATAAACAGAAAGGCATGTTGTGTCCTAACAGAGATTAAAGTGCAGGAAATTATTAAGAAGTTTAAAGGTTTTACGTCGATCACTTACAACAAGACTTATTAAAACCGCTCACAACGTTTTTCCGATGGTTTCAGTCTTACTTAGGAAGGAAATGAATCATTGACAAAGCCATCCGGAAGTATTCTATGCAGGAAGTTAGGATACATAAGGTCGTACAAATGTATAAATACATAAGTGTGTGCCTTCATTGTATTGCCACGTGCAAATATATTAATCTCACTGTTGTCTTCTGTGAACAAATGTCGGGATATGGTCTATTCAGCTCTCGGCTCCGAGAAACGGCTAGTAACCATTCTCAGTACTAGCGCTGTATAGAGAAAATAAGTAAGAACACGATTAAAGACATTACACTAGTTTGAAATGTCTAAAAGTCTATTCAGAACTGAAATATATTATGAACATGATTTTATATTGTACTTTTATATTTTCGTTATTGACTAAGTTTGATTGTTAATTTGATTTGGTTTTATGTCACACCGACACAGTATAGGTCATATGGTGACGTTCCAGTTTTTACAGGATGAGCACTTCTGTGCATTATTTTAGACTCGAACGGGCACCTGTTTAGAACCACCGAAGTTCGATAAGCTGGAATTAATTGAATACTGTAAATTAAGAATAATCATATCAGTATTGACAGAAAATGCTATGTACGTACAAAGTACAATTAGAAGAGTCAAATTAGTCGATGTAAAGAAATATCATGACATCAAGCTAAGAATAATATGTCACAGGTAATGTAAAATGATCATGACTTGTTCAGGGCTAAACAAATGGCAGGATTTAACAGTACAGCACACATTTTAACTAAAATGTATAATTTCAAAAATGTGTGGAGGTTACTATTTCTTTAAATCGTAATAATTACACCGGTTTTGTTCAGATGATTAATTCTATATATCTATCACAATAATTCTACTGCATTACTCACGGAGTAAGAAGTATTTATGTATACTCTGACCTCTTATTGCTAATTTACGTGGATTGTAAGTGGCGTTAGCAATGTGTAGAAAACTTTCCTAGGACTTTACCTCGTCTTAACTCTTTTTTATATTTTTTCCGTATATATGAATACATAAGACTTTTATGCGGTTGAATAGCAGTTATCAGCATATTACACCGGAACATAATCAATTTCAAACACAGAATACAAATAAATATTCCGATCAAATATCGCAATGCACAGTAAAACATTGATCTAAAAATGAAAATAATTATCATACATGGACACAAATTATAATATATCATCTGAAATTGAATTATACAAGCTATATTGCTTAAGCAAATTTAACAAATAACTGTATGAATATAGTAGGTGGGGTAACAAACAAACGTGACAATTTACTAAGTTTAATGCATTTTGTGATAAAAGGATAACTTGATGTCAATTCCTTACAGAAATATAAATATTTGATGACTTTGCTAAGGGACTCCTCAGATGTCAAAAACCTAGAGAAAATCACAAAATTATCTTAATAGTTGTATTCATAACATTTATCAACTGGAACACTTAAAACAGGACTATATGTAAGACATGATTAAGGAAATCTATTCAGAAATGAATTACAAATATAATTGTTGTGCTATTTTTGGCATCATAATTTGAGCAAAAAGTGCTGTATTAAATTAAAATAACTATTCTGAAAAAAAAAACGACTAACGAATTAGCTCAGATTTTACACATAAGTTTTTGATCTAAATGGAATATCTATCTCAAAGAATTATTTCCAGTCCCGTCATGTCAAATTACCTAAGTGATTAAAATTAAGTCCTTTATTTCAGTTCTTCTAAACATTTTACAGCTCTAGTGAAATTACTTTCATTCCTTTTTCAATTACATTTACTGGTAATTGTCATTTTTAGATCCAAAGTTTTTTAAAGATTTTTCTCTGGATTTCCTATAACATTGTAGACTATAATGTCAATATGAATCTTTTTTCACTGTATGTCAGGTCTATATGTTAGATAATTTTGATATAATAAAGCATTCTGCTATAACATAATATTGCCTACACAAATACAAAGAAATTTAACATTTTATCATAAAAAGAAAAAAAGGGACAATTATTTAGTAAGTTTTTGCCATGGCCTGATTTTTATAAAAAAAAAAACAACTCATTAAACGTGATAAACCCTACGTGATAAGTCTTTCTTGTTAGTTACGCATGCGCTGTTTGAATACTAAGTGTGTCCTTATCGCAAATGGCGGAGTTAAGCCCTGGAATTTAATCTTCGTGAAAAATATTTCAGAAAAATTAAGGTAAAAATTATTTATTTTATGAGATGTTTTTTTAACAAATTATACAGCTTGTTCATTCCATACTGATGGATAACATAAAATGACTCACAAAATGAATGTATTAAACAGAATCACCATCAGTTTGGAATTTTTTTCAAATTGAACATTGTGGTTCATGAACAAAAATAAAGGGTGTTGTTGTATTAGTTTTAATCATAAGTAAACTTTGTAATATAAATAAAGTTTAAAGTACATAACCCATTGTATATACATGTACCTAATAATTATATATAAATGTATAGAAGAGTATAACGTTATGTTACAGGTCCTTTTTTATTAATGGCAACCTTTTCTGAAAACCGCATATAACATAAAGAACAATAAAAAAATCTTGCCAAATACATGAATTGCCCCCGTGTTGTATGATTAATTCACAAAGATTGTGTAAAATATATGTTGGTGTTTGCATTTCTCTTTACGTTTATCATGCAATACTTTACATCTTTCCAATTATGTGGAAATTGTATCATAAATAAACATAACTTGTATAAAAAGATATATTTTTCCCTAGCCCATGGTTTTATTTAAGAAATATATCGGTCTGAGAGCTGTTTATTGGCTATTGAACACCGGTATGGAGTTTTGATGTGTATGCATTGATTTATTTTTTCGCATTAAAACGACAAAAAATACTTTACTTTTTGCAAAAACAGTGAACATCTAAAAAGACGGTTATCAACTTAAAAATCTTAACCTCTCTTATTCAATGCAAACTGAGCTACTTTTTCAAACTTTACTGTTAACATAACTTTATACCACTTGTCACTCACCTAGCCCATGGTTTTAAAGGGGTTTTTTTACTTGTTTATGCTAAGTGAAAGTATGGGTTTTTTTATTTGATGAGATAAAATCAAAATCATTCAGAGTATGTCACTTATACTATTGCTCACAAAGCTTTGCCGAACTATTTGTGGCATATGTTTTACGTTATGATTTTATAAATTTCCTTAAACATGTTATGTGTATCTTGTTCTTGAAAGCATATTTCTTGATTAAAATAAAATTACTGCACAAGAATATCAAAATTCTTCACCGCAACTTTGACGGTATTTAGCAGTTTAAAGATATGGACAGTTATGACTCATGATGTAAATATAAAAGAAAAGGTGGTAACCTTGAAATCATGACAAAAACCAACTCAGTAATGTATTTCTAAATTATATGAAGTACGCTAAAGAGGCAATTTGAAGGAAAATTATGAGATGACAAACTTAATTTCATGTATTCAGATGACACCTTGCATCAGGAAACCCTTTGAGGCATACTTACTCAAAACAAGTAAACAGTTATCATATAATATTATATCCTTTTCGATGTTATTTCAAGTCTAAGTATGTTTCCTTATCTATTGTAACATGTTGCGGCTGATATATAATACTAGGAATGAGCACTTTAATGTAAATAGAATAAGGAAGATGTCAGATCACGTGGAAAGCATTGTTTATAATAACGGACACTGAAATTAAGAGTATATAATTAAGAGGGTATTGTTATTGTAGTGTTTTGTTCCTGTGTAATAAGGTGTACTTAAATGGGCTGAAGATGTTGAATCCCATCCTGCTTTATATATATATTTTTTTTTTAATTTCAGCAACATAGTTGCTCATTTATTTTCCCCGTCCATGTGGAAAGTGGGATCGGGGAACCATCCACCACTTCCACTTACAATATCAAACATCTATCCCAATATAGGAACATATAAAGTTATGTTATACGATAATTGTGTTTTCAACATAACAACAGGACTATAAAGAAAAACATACATATTCATACCATATATAATGTTGAAAGAAAAAGGAATTTTCCATGGGGGAAGATTTATAGAGTGTTTAAAGATGGGGGTTTTTATGTTTAAAAAAATATGTTTCACAAATCTTAAAAAACATTCTCTAGCCAAAGCTAACTGCCATGTTTTGTATGCTGTATTATTTTGATTGTACATACTTCACATATTTAGTATATATATTCAATACTAAATGTATAACTAGTTCACAGACAAAAACTGCAACTAAATATAATAAAGCAATTTTAATTGTATTGAGCACATGTACCGGAAACAAACTATCTCCAATGCTCTATATTTGCTATATACTACAGTCTTATCGCAGTATATTGCCCATATAGAGCACCGAAGACAGTCTGCTTCAAGTACCTGTGGTAGTGAGTAAGTAAACAATCTTTCTAGTATGCTTAGGAGTTGTCTCCCTTAAACCACTTATATTTATGTTTCAGATGAAATATAATGGTAATGCCTAATTGCTAAAAAGAAAAAAACTTTTGAATGTTAATATGAACAAGTTCTTTCATCATGTGAGTTCTTAAAATTATTTTTTTCACTGCTTTAAATACTTCAGGTCTAACCTAGACAGGGGAATTGTACACTTTTCATAGTCAAAGACCATAGTCATACTTATAACACTTATTACAAAATGTGTGTATACAAATTTATGTACATAAATGATACACAAATTACATGTATCAGAATATAAATACAAATGTGGACAGAAAGCTTTATGTATGAATTGATTCATAAAAAAAATAGATATATATTAAAGGTTTCTGGGCAGCGTTTTACTAACGTACTTACGTCTAAGATTTGCGTAAGTTTTAACTTACGTCTGATTTTTTACGTAAAGGCGTTTTTCTAAAAATTTGCGTAAGATTTAATTTCGTAAGTTTTTACGTAAAGTTACGCTTAAAATTTGTTGACTTAAAACTAACGTAAGTAAGACTGACATCATCTATGAATAATGACGGCGCAGGAAAGCTCGAATTTTAGAAACGGATGTGATTGGAAATATATTTTAATGGTGAAAGCGGCTCTAGAAAAGTAAAGTCTAAGTGAGGAAAGGATAATGTGGCTTTACGGACTAATTGAAAATTAAATTTAGTAAAAACAAGAGCCATGTCAACATGGCCATCCCCCGCCGAATGTGTTTGCTCATTGGAAGAATGTATATGTAGTAGAGCAGAATAATTCCATTTTAAGAGGTCTTTTGGTAATGAAAACTGATGGCTATAGTGATTACAGATTTGAAACCTATGTGAATACTGATGGCTGAAAATACCAAAGGGCAATAACTGAAAAATAATGCAGGGTAGGTTATCATCCTTGTGTGCTGCATCCCTCCTCAGTAAAATCTATCCACCTATGAAGTTTCAAGTTGATACCTCAAATACTTTTTGAGAAAAAAATTGAATTGAAAAATTAAGTATGAAAAATAACAAAGGGCAATAACTCAAAAATTATAAAAGGTACAGTTATCATTCTTGTGCAGTGCACACCTCCTGAGTGAGATCTATGCACCTGTGAAGTTTCATTTTGATATCTCAAAGGCTTTTTGAGTTATGCTCTGGAACAAAAATTAATTTTGAAAAATAACAAAGGGCAATAACTCAAAAATAATGCAGGGCAGAGTTATCATTCTTTTAGCACTGCATTCCTCCTCAATGAGATCCATCCACCTATGAAGTTTCAAGATGATACCTCAAATACTTTTTCAGATAAGCTCTGGACAAAATAGCATGAAAAAAACAACAAAGGGCAATAACTCAAAAATTGTATAGGGAAGAGTTATCATTCTTGCGCACAACATTTCTCCTCAATAAGATCTATCCTTCTATGACATTTCATGTTGATATCTCAAACACTTTTTGAGTTATGCTCCACTCAGGTGAAAAATTAGGTATGAAAAATAACAAAGGGCAATAACTCAAAAAATTATGAAAGGAAGAGTTATCATTCTTGTGCACTGCACACCTCCTGAGTGAGATCTATGCACCTATGAAGTTTCATGTTAATATCTCATAGGCTTTTGGAGTTATGCTCTGGACAAAAATCAATATTGAAAAATAACAAAGGGCAATAACTCAAAAATCATGCAAGGTAGAGTTATCATTCTTGTGCACTGCACTCCTCCTCAATGAGGTCTATCCACCTATGAAGTTTCAAGTTGATAACTCAAATACTTTTAGAGATATGCTCCGGACAAAAATTTCGGACGGAAGGACGGACGGACGGAGGGACGGAAGGTCGGACGGACGGACGGACGGACGGACGGAGACTATTACTATATCCTCCGCCGAAAATTTTCGGCGAGGGATAAAAACATACGAATATGGAAGTCGTCCTATCAGCTTAAAGTCTTTTAATTGCTATCTCTTTCTCGAATATATTGGTATCTTATACGCCCTTAATCGTGGTTGACTTCGACCCAAAGTATTATAAATCAGTTATTAAGTGTTTATTATTATTTCAACTTGACGAGCTTTTGAAGGTATTTGTTGAATATTTTATAAATGACATATAATATTGACTGAGACTCAGTTAAGTTTTTCATTTTATACTTTTCAATGAAATATTGAGAAATATTGATGAAATAAAATGCGTATTCTCATTTTCCATATTTTCACTGATGTGAAGCATATTTTTCGTTTTTTCACTGCAGTGAAACATATTTTCCATATTTTCACAGGTGTCTTGCTGGGCTTAAGTCAGCCAATATAATCAATTTAAGGAACAGCCTTTTTAAATGCGATGTCAGAAAAGAGAAAAATGTATATCATAAACAGAAAATTCAAGTTCTTTCTATAAATAAGGATTTATTTTCATATTGCGGTATGAAAAATATCATATACATTTTGTATCACTCGTGGCTAACGTCACTCATGAAATATTTATTTTCATACCACTCCATGAAAATAAATCCTGTTTTAATAGTAGAAACTTGAATATCCTCTATGTTCATTAAGTAGTATGATTTGCAAATGTAAAATTATCTTTTGCAATTGTTTTTATTGCAAATATTCAGATACCACTGGATACCATTACTTCACTAAAATAAAGTCGTGAATATGTTTTGTTTGCATGTGGCGTTTTTGTTTCATTTTTTTTACGTATGTTTTAGCGTAAAATCTTTAAAAATCAAAGAGCTTTCTTTACTTGATAGGCATAAAATAAATAAATAAATAAATAAAATAAATAAATAGACACAAAAGTATTTTTTAAATATATGAGTAACGTGAATAAGCTAAATATTTCATATAAAAATCAGAAAAAAAAATCCACAAGATTCACTTGCATTACAGTGTTTTCACCTCTCAAAATAAACAAAAACCCTTTAAATATCTTTCATGATTAATGATATATAGGGTTTTCCTTTCTACGCTATAATTGTATTTATTAATAATCGAGAGAAACCCCTGTGAGGTGGATGGCCGTCTTTAAATACGACTTGCGCAGCAACATTCCTGAGTGTCCGTAGCTGATGCTTAGTTTAGCCTTTTTTAAAATGTTTTGCGATCATTAAATATAACCAAATCGCCCCCTTATTGACTTATTCTTAAACCTTCTTTGAAGAGTTACGCACTATTTTAACGTAAGTTTAAGAAAAAACTTACGAACGTTTCGTGAAACACACTTACGATACGCGTAAGTTTAAACGAAAGCGTAAAGTTACGAAAATACTTACGAAAAACTTACGCAATGTTAGTGAAACGGTGCCCTGTTGTAAACTACTAGAGTTTCCTTCTAAAAGAAAAATGATAAATAAAAACAATTGAAAATGAGATCAAAAAGGATGTAAATAAGGCGGTGGAAGACCACATTATAATGGTAGTGGGTGAGAGTTCAGAAAACTGTTGTTTTTTTTCTTCTTTTTTTTTTTGCTTTGTATATAGTTATGTAAAATAGAAATTTCATAAAAACCTTTCAAGTATAGTACATGGATATAATATTCTCTATTGGGATTCAACTGGAAGAACCAGACTTTCAAATTGTTGCCATGACTTTTCAAAATTTTCATACCTGACCGTTTGTTTTGCAACACATTTTTCAATGTTATAATTGGCTATTATTTGTGACTTAAAAATTTCAAGTCCAGCCCTTAGTATCAGTATGCAGAACTTAAAAACACCTTTAAAACACATATCTCATTATTTTCTATAATCTTTTACGAACTTTACAGGAAAAGTCCGTGGATAGTTTATAACGAAATTGCTAAAAAAAACTCCAGTCTGCTATAACGAAAGGTTACCAGGGGTAAAATAAATAAAAAGAAAATCGTTAAACAGTATCTCCTCCGTAACTACTTGGTCGATTTCGATGAAACTTTACATAAATGGTCATAGGATGGTTCTCTCAAAATGCTCAAAATGTTCGGCTAACGCTGCCAATTGCTATGGACGTTATTTGCGAACTATTTTATTAAACAAGCATTTATCTTTTGACTACAAAACTGGTGTTTATTTAATTACATCACACTATGTTCATGTAATCTAAATAATCGATAAAGGATGTGGTTATGGTTATGCTAGGTAGAGTGCTATTAAGTTAATTCAGCCATAATTGTTCATGAGCTTTCATACTTATTAACAGTTCAATCTTCTTCGGTAACGTTGAATGCATCTTTGTTTAGAAATATAATTCTTTCTACTACCTTACTAGATAAACTTGTTCATGATTTACTAAGAAGTAATCCTGCTGTACTGAATACATGTATTAAGTTGCTGGAGCGGCGGGTACACTCTTAGCAATAAAAAAAGTTTATTCGATGTCCCGGCTTCATAATCTGTGGTTTTGAATTTTAATGCAACTTCTAATATTTTCTTACTTAATGTCAGCAAATTTACAGATACAAAAATCTGTAAAATTATGGCTTGTCCAAAATTTTACAGACTGTCCGTAAATATCATGAAATCCTAGACCTGTTTATTCTGCATTATTTTATTCTACATTGTCTCATGGGAACACACTTGCAACATAGATATTTCTAACAAAGCCTCCAAAATATTAGGGCAAAATATTTCAATAATTAGAAGGGCAAGTAAAAGTTGAGATGGACTGGTCTTTCAGCAGGTTCTTTGAAAAATAACACTGAAAAACTGTTGTTTCTGGTGATCGACTCAGGGTCATCATGGCCCTCTTGTTTAAAATTCTTATTTATCATTTTAATATTGATACCTATAAAATTTTGATCTTAAAAAAACTCAAATCTAATCAGCTTTGAAGGGTGTTATATACACCTTCTTGTTCTATATTGTCTGCGTTTTGTGAAAACACTGCGTTTTACTATATATCCTATGATTGTCTGCATAAGCGTCTGCGTTTTAGCCTTAGCCAATATTTCGGCGTCAATTAAATATTTCAAGCCCTTTCCGTCAGTCTTCGGATAATATTACGAATATTAAGACAGACGGACGGACATGTTTATTCAATCAAGCACATGTGTACGTACAATATGAGGTTTTGCTAATATAATGAATATACAAGTAATACATTTTTGTGCCCCAACTCTAGTGGCGGGCATTTAGATTTACCCTTGTCCGTCCGTCTATCCGACTGTCTGTCAGGACGAACATTTTGGGTTTAGGGGCTATATAACAGTAAAGAGAACAAAATAGAACAATAGGTTCATTCCGTGATCAAAGGGTTTAGGTGCTAGTAGCCCATTAAGAAAAAAAGAAAATAACAAAGAAAATAGCCCCTAAAGCCAAAATGTTGGGAAAAAAAAACTGTATAAAATCTTCTTTTAGAAAACCCAAAAAGCTAGAGCTTACATATAAGTTTTGAGCTTAGATATTGAGCATGATACATCTTCTAGAGAGTGTATACCTATTTGTTCAAATATTAGCCCTGGGTTCATAATTGGCCCAGCCACAGAGGGTTATTGATTTCCCTTTTTATTTATGTATATGGGAGAAACCTAAAAACATCTTCTATTAAAAAACCCAAAAGGGCTAAATCTTAGATATTTAGCTTGAATCATTTACTAATGGGGATCTACATAGTTTAAGTGAATGCCCTGTGGTTAAAATTAGCCCTACCACGGGGCTCACTAATTTTCCTTATATGTGTATAGTAAAAATCCTCTTTTCTAAAACCCAAAGAGCTAGAGCTTTAATATTTTGATATTTAGCATGAAACATTTTTAGTGAGTGCCTTCCAAGTTTGTTATAAAGGCCCTGGGGTCAATTTGTCCCGGGGGTGGGGGGGAAGGCATTGATTTTCTTTATATGTATATATTAAAAAAATGATGTTTTTGCACTATTTCAGATACAAGTATGAACTTTGTGATGTCAATTTAAGATTTATTTTTAGCAAAGTGACAGGGTGAGCTTTTGTGATCGCTTTTCGTCCGGTGTCCGTCCGTCCGTCGTCCGTCCGTAAACTTTTACTTTAAACGACATCTCCTCATAAACCACTAAGCCAATTTCATCCAAACTTCACAGGAATGTTCCTTTGGTGGTCACCTTTAAAAATTGTTCAAAGAATTTAATTCCATGCAGAATTCTGGTTGCCATGGCAACCGAAAGAAAAAACTTTAAATATCTTCTTTTAAAAAACCATAAGAGCTACCGCTTAGATATTTGGCATGAAACATCTTCCAGTGAGTGTCTACCAAGTTTGTTCAAATAAAAGCCCTAGGTTCAAAATTGGCCCCGCCCCGGGGGGTCATTGATTTTCCCTATATGCATATAGTAAAAACTTTAAAAAATCTTCTTTTAAAGAACTCAAAATGCTATGGCTAAGATATTTAGCATCAAACATGTTCTAATAGGTGTCTACCAAGTTTGTTCAAATAAAAACCCTGGGGTCAAAATTGGCCCCGCCCCAGGAGGTCATTGATTTTCCCTATATGCATATAGAAAAAACTTAAAAAATCTTCTTTTAAAGAACCCAAAGAGTTAAAGGTAAGATATTTAGTATGAAACATGTTCTAATAAGTGTCTACCAAGTTTGTTTAAATAAAAGCCCTCGGGTCAAAATTGGCCCTGCCCCGGGGGTCATTGATTTTCCCTATATGCATATAGTAAAAACTTAAAAAAATATTCTTTTAAAGAACTCAAAGAGCTATGGCTAAGATATTTAGCATCAAACATGTTCTAATAGGTGTCTACCAAGTTTGTTCAAATAAAAGCCTTGGGTCAAAATTGGCCCCGCCCCAGGGGGTCATTGTTTTTCCTTATAAGTGTATAGCAAAAACTTAAAAAATCTTCTTTGAAAAAACCCAAATAGCTAGAGTTAAGATATTAAGCATGAAACATCTTTAGTGAGTGTCTACAAAGTTTGTTCAAATAAAAGCCCTGGGGTCAAAATTGGTCCCGCCCCGGGGATCATTGCTTTTCCTTATATGTGTATAGCAAAAACTTGAAATCTTCTTTGAAAAAACCCAAATAGCTAGAGTTTAGATATTAAGCATGAAACATCTTCTAGTTAGTGTCTACAAAGTTTGTTCAAATAAAAGCCCTGGGGTCAAAACTGGCCCGGCCCCAGGGGTGTCATTGTTTTTAACTATATATCTTCTTTTAAAAAGCCCAATGAGCTAGAGCTTAGATGTTTAGCATGAAACATCATCTTATGGATGTCTACCAAGTTTGTGCAAATAAAAGCCCTTGGGTTAAAATTGGCCCTGCAACGTTGGGGGGGGGGGTAGGGGGCCTATATACAGGTGAGCGACCTCAGGGCCATCATGGCCCTCTTGTTTATATCTGCTTTTGTTTATAGTTTACAATATTACTTCTCCCTTGTCATTCAGAATTTTTATATGCAGGTGAGCACTTTCAGGGCCATCATGGCCCTCCAATTGGTACATACATTTTGTACTATCTTTTTATTGTGTTGCCTTGAAAAGGCGACATATAGGGGTTACTTTTGCTATTGTTGGCGTCGTTGTCGGCGTTGGCGTCCCCTAAAGCTTGTCCGGAGCATAACTCAGTCACTATAAGTCTGATTGACTTCAAACTTGGTATGCATGCTTCTTTCAAGAACAAGAACAAGTAGTCTGGTCTTCTTAATTTTTGAGTTATTGCCCTTTGTTAATTTTCATACTTTAATTTTGTCCGGGCCATTTCTCTTCAACTATGAAAGCTATGGACTTGAAACTTCATAGGATGGTAGATCTCATTAAGCGGAATTGCAGTGCACAAGAACTGGTACTCTGCACTTCTTAATTGAGTTATTGCCCTTTGTTAATTTTCATACTTTATTTTTGTCCGGGCCATTTCTCCTAATGTATAAAAGCCATGGACTTGAAACTTCATAGGGTGATAGATCTCATTAAGAAGAAGTGCATTGCACAAGAACCAGTACTCTGCATTTCTTATTTTTTGAGTTATTGCCCTTTGTTAATTTTCATACTTTATTTTTGTCCAGGCCATTTCTCCGAAAATATAAAGGCTATGGACTTGAAACTTCATGGAATGATACATGTAATCCTCATTAAGAAAAAGTGCAGTGTACAAGAACCGGTACTCTGCATTTCTTATTTTTGAGTTGTTACCTTTATTAATTTTCATACTTTATTTTTGTCCAAGCCATTTCTCATAAATTATAAAAGCTGTGGACTTGAAACTTCATTGGATGATATATCTTATTGATAAGAAGTGCAATGCAAATAAACAGCTGCTCTGCACTTCTTATTTTTAGCTCACTTGACCACAAAGTGGTCAAGGTGAGGTATAATGATGGGGCTATGTCCGGCGTCCGTCGTCGTGCGTCGTCAACAATTGGGTTGTTAACAGTCTAGCAGTCACAGTTTTAATCGGATCATCATCAAACTTTGTCAGAATGTTTGTCTGAATGAAATACAGATCGAGTTCGAAGATGGGTTATCTCGGGTCAAAAACTAGGTCACAGGAGCTAAAAATAGAAAAAGCTTGTTAACACTCTAGAGGCTGCAGTTTTCATCCAAATATTCTGGAAATTTGTCAGGAAGGTTGTTTTTTATGATATCTAGGTCAAGTTCGAAGATGGGTCATATCCGGTCAAAAACTAGGTCACAGGAGCAAAAAATAGAAAAAGCTTGTTAACACTCTTACAATTTGGTTGTTAACAGTCTAGCAGTCACAGTTTTGATTGGATGATCATCAAACTTTGTCAGAATGTTTGTCTCAATCAAATACAGATCGAGTTCGAAGATGGGTTATCTCGGGTCAAAAACTAGGTCACAGGAGCTAAAAATAGAAAAAGCTTGTTAAAATTCTAGAGGCTGCAGTTTTCATTCAAATATTCTGGAAATTTGTCAGGAAGGTTGTGGTAATGATATCTAGGACAAGTTCGAAGATGGGTCATATCCGGTCAAAAACTAGGTCACAGGAGCTAAAAATAGAAAAAGCTTGTTAACAGTCTAGTGGCTGCAGTTTTCATCTTAATATTCTGGAAATTTGTCAGGAAAGTTGTTTTGGTGATTTCTAGGTCAAGTTCGAAGATGGGTCATGTCCGGTCAATAACTAGGTCACAGGAGCTAAAAATAGAAAAAGCTTGTTAACACTCTAGTGGCTGCAGTTTTCATCCAAATATTCTTGAAATTTGTCAGGAAGGTTGTTTTGATGATATCTAGGTCAAGTTCGAAGATGGATAATCTCCGGTCAAAAACTAGGTCACAGGAGCTAAAAATAGAAAAAGCTTGTTAACACTATAGTGGCTGCAGTTTTCATCTAAATATTCTGGAAATTTGTCAGGAAAGTTGTTTTGATGATAGCTAGGTCAAGTTTGAAGATGGGTCATGTCCGGTCAAAAACTAGGTCACATGAGCTAAAAATAAAAAAAAGCTTGTAAACACTCTAGTGGCTGCAGTATTAATTTAAATATTCTGGAAATTTGTCAGGAAGGTTGTTTTGATGAATTCTAGATCAAGTTTGAAGATGGGTCATGTCCGGTCAAAAACTAGGTCACAGGAGCTAAAAATAGAAAAAGCTTGTTAACACTCTAGAGGCTGCAGTTTTCATCCAAATATTCTGGAAATTTGTCAGGAAGGTTGTTTTAATAATATCTAGGTCAAGTTCGAAGATGGGTCATATCCGGTCAAAAACTAGATCACAGGAGCTAAAAATAGAAAAAGCTTGTTAACACTCTTACAATTTGGTTGTTAACAGTCTAGCAGTCACAGTTTTGATTGGATCATCATCAAACTTTGTCAGAATGTTTGTCTCAATAAAATACAGGTCGAGTTCGAAGATGGGTTATCTCGGGTCAAAAACTAGGTCACAGGAGCTAAAAATAGAAAAAGCTTGTTAAAATTCTAGAGGCTGCAGTTTTCATTCAAATATTCTGAACATTTGTCAGGAAGGTTGTTGTAATGATATCTAGGACAAGTTCGAAGATGGGTCATATCCGGTCAAAAACTAGGTCACAGGAGCTAAAAATAGAAAAAGCTTGTTAACAGTCTAGTGGCTGCAGTTTTCATCTTAATATTCTGGAAATTTGTCAGGAAAGTTGTTTTGGTGATTTCTAGGTCAAGTTCGAAGATGGGTCATGTCCGGTCAATAACTAGGTCACATGAGCTAAAAATAGAAAAAGCTTGTTAACACTCTAGTGGCTGCAGTTTTCATCCAAATATTCTTGAAATTTGTCAGGAAGGTTGTTTTGATGATATCTAGGTCAAGTTCGAAGATGGATCATCTCCGGTCAAAAACTAGGTCACAGGAGCTAAAAATAGAAAAAGCTTGTTAACACTCTAGTGGCTGCAGTTTTCATCTAAATATTCTTGAAATTTGTCAGGAAAGTTGTTTTGATGATAGCTAGGTCAAGTTTGAAGATGGGTCATGTCCGGTCAAAAACTAGGTCACATGAGCTAAAAATAAAAAAAGCTTGTAAACACTCTAGTGGCTGCAGTATTAATTCAAATATTCTGGAAATTTGTCAGGAAGGTTGTTTTGATAAATTCTAGATCAAGTTTGAAGATGGGTCATGTCCGGTCAAAAACTATGTCACAGGAGCTAAAAATAGAAAAAAACTTGTTAACACTCTAGTGGCTGCAGTTTTCATCCAAATATTCTGGAAATTTGTCAGGAAGGTTGTTTTGATGATTTCTAGGTCAAGTTCGAAGATGGGTTATCTTTGTTCAAAAACTAGGTCACAGGAGCTAAAAATAGAAAAAGCTTGTGAACACTCTAGTGGCTGCAGTATTGATTCAAATATTCTGGAAATTTGTCAGGAAAGTTGTTTTGATGATTTCTTGGTCAAGTTCGAAGATGGGTCATCTCAGGTCAAAAACTAGGTCACAGGAGCTAAAAATAGAAAAGCTTGTTTACACTCTAGTGGCTGCAGTTTTGATTCAAATATTCTGGAAATTTGTCAGGAAGGTTGTTTTGATGATTTCTGGGTCAAGTGCTAAGATTGGTCATGTCCGGTCAAAAACTAGGTCACAGGAGCTAAAAATAGAAAAATCTTTTTAACACTCTAGTGGCTGCAGTTTTGATCCAAATTTCCTGGAAATTGGTCAGGAAGGTTGTTTTAATGATTTCTAGGTCAAGTTTCAATATGGGTCGTGTCCGGTCAAAAATTAGGTCACATTGCCCAAATATGGAAAAATCTTTATAACACACTATAGGTCACATGTTTGACTCAGTTGTCATCAATCTTGGCTATGGTGCTTGTTTTAGACATTGCTTGGATGCGGTTGTGTCAGGTGAGCGATCCAGGGCCATCATGGCCCTCTTGTTTGAGTTATTGCGCTTTGTTAATTTTCTTGTCCTGGCCATAATCTCCTAAACTATATTGTTCACAAGGCGACACATCCGACTCGCGTAGTGCTAGTTTAGTACCAAAATACGTATAAGATGGATGCAAAAATCTTGCTCATATAATGGTCACAATGAATCAAGCACATACATGTAGTTCTCTTAGTTTACTATCAACTGGAGATATGATCTGTTGAAAAAAATCTCATCATGGTTGTAATAGTTTGTTGTCCCTGTAATTTATGTACATGTAGTTTATGAATGCTGCTATATCATATTTATTCAATATTTTGAAGTTAAAAAATTGCAAGTCAAGACCTTGTTTACTTATTTATATAAAATGTAAACATTAATTGTTTTGTGTTTTGTTTGTTTAGATATTGATAGAGTATCAGGATGGCACATCAACTTCATTTAGAGAAGGAAAAATATAGACAGTGGGTAAAGGCTGGTTTAGGACTTGGATATTTAAAGGAGGGACTTGTACCATTCTGTAATGACATAGCTGACCAACAACATAAGGATATCTTACAAAACATTCGGTTTACAAAGTCACTATCATCAACTGTGACTTGTGGGGGCTGTCGAGTTGAAACTCTCAAGCCAGACCATAAGCCAGTACCTGGGAATGCTGGAAACAAAGTTTGTCCTCTTGGGCAAGTAAAATGCAACTGTTGCTGTAAGGGCAAAATTGCTTGTCCGAACAACATATGTGGCGCCATCTATGACTATATCGTGCAGCATCATGCATCTACACCACCTGCGCCAGACTGGAAAAATAGCGAAGCTCTAAATTGGTCAACAGACCCGTGGAGCATTAGCAAATGTTTTATAAATGCTCCTGGGTACAAGGACAAGACATCAGCAGTCCATACAGATTGTACAGGGTTACTGCATGTTGTCACAAATAACATATATTTTCATAATCATATTGGAGGCATTGCTACTGGACCAAACAATCTTTTTTCAAAGGTAAATACATTTGTATACTAAATATACCCTCAATTCCATCAAATTTAGGGTATTTTATGTATTCGATTACTCAAACACATATGTTTCTTGATTACTCAACTTGATTACTATCTATATTCAGCATCAAAAGCATCAAAAGCATAAAAATTGTATATTAAGCTATCAGTGTAATTATGTAAATAAGTGATGCACATCTAGAATAGTGTTACCCTGTTCCGTCATTCCGTCCTAAATCCGTCATTCTGTCATTCCGTCATCATCAGTTTCCGTTCATTATCTTAAGAACGGTTGCACACATTCAACTCAAATTTGACATATGGATATGTCATAAGAAAATACAGGTCAAGTTCGAACTTGGTTATGGTTCGATGATTTTTGGCAGAGTAATGCCCCTTTTACTTTGAAAATAATATGAAATTTCAGTTTCCGTTCATTACCTCCCCAACGGTACAATACATTCAACTCAAACTTGACATATGGATATGTCATGAGAAAATACAGGTCAAGTTCAAATTTGGTCATGGTTTGATGATTTTGGCAGAGTTATGCCCCTTTTACTTTGAAAATAATATGAAATTTTCAGTTTCCGTTCATTACCTCCCCAACGGTACAACACATTCAATTCAAACTTGACATATGGATATGTCATGAGAAAATACAGGTCAAGTTCAAATTTGGTCATGGTTCGATGATTTTTGGCAGAGTTATGCCCCTTTTACTTTGAAAATAATATGAAATTTTCAGTTTCCGTTCATTACCTCCCCAACGGTACAACACATTCAACTCAAACTTGACATATGGATATGTCATGAGAAAATACATGTCAATTTCGAATTTGGTCATGGTTCGATGATTTTTGGCAGAGTTATGCCCCCTTTACTTTGAAAATAATATGAAATTTACAGTTTCTGTTTATTATCTACCCAACATTGTTACATATTCAACTTAAATTTGACATATGGATATGTCAAAGGAATGGGCAGGTCAAGTTGGAATTCGGTCATGGTTTGATGATTTTTTGGCAGAGTTATGTCCCTTTCACTTTGAAAATAATATAGAGCATCTTAGAAATAAGCAGTTTAAGTTTGAATTTGGTCGTGGTTCTATGATTTTAGACAAACTTATCTTTCCTGAATGTTGGAAAATTTTGAACTTTCGGTTTCAGCACTCATATTTTTAGCCATTATTTTGGCTACAAATATGCAATACGCTATTTTTTAAAAGGTTAAGACTGAATAATTTCAGTGCCTTGAACATTGTATGAAAATGGTTTGTGTTAACATTGAAAAGTTTTAAGGGCTTTAAACTTAAAATGAAAAAAATAATTAATGCACCATCTGAAATTTTGGCTGCATGCGGGGGCATCCGTGGCATGATTAAAAAACATTATGGATAACATTTTAATTGAAGGTAGTTTGTTAATATTGACTTTTATGAGGTACATTATTATCTAAATGATTTGTGTTTTTGTTTTACAATCAAATGCATATAGAATCCGGTAAAAATATACATACATGTACATGTATCTTTTATCAAAATACCATTTCAGTATCCATTTACATGTATTATGTAAATGTATATAATTTCAACTAAACTTTTTTAAGCTCACCTGTCACAAAGTGACATGGTGAGTTTTTGTGATCGCTTTTTCGTTCGGCGTCGGTCCACCTATAAACTTTTACTTTAAACAACATCTCCTCATAAATCGCTAAGCCAATTTTATCCAAACTTCATAGAAATGTTCCTTTGGTAGTCAACTTTAAATATTGTTCAAAGAATTTAATTGATATGGCAACCGAAAGAAAAAAACTTTAAAAATATTCCTTAAAAAACCAAAAGAGCTAGAGCTTAAATATTTGGCATGAAACATAGTCAGTGTCTACCAAGTGTGTTCAAAGAAAAGCCCTGGGGTCAAAATTGACCCCACGGGTGGATGTCATTAATTTTCCTTATTTGTATATAGGAAAAACTTTAAAAAATCATTTTCAAAAAAAAAACCAAAGAGCTAGAGCTTAGATATTTCGCATGAAACATCTTCTAATGGGTGTCTACAAAGGTTCACATAAAGACCCGGGGTTAAAATTGGCCATGTCTCGGGGTCATTTATTTTCCTTGTATATGTATAGTAAATACTTAAAAAATCTTCATTTAAAAGACCCAAAGATCTAGAGTTTAGATACTAAGCATGAAATTTCTTCTAATGAGCGTCTACAAAGTTTGTTCAAATAAAAGTACTGGGGTTAAAATTTGCCCGGGGTCGGGGGTGGGGGTGGCATTGCTTTTCCCCGTTAATATGTATAGTAAAAACTTGTAAAAATGTTCTTTTGAAAAACCAAAAGAGCTAGAACTTCAATATTTATCATGAAACATCTTCTAATTGGTGGTCAAGGTCACAGCATGACCTTGCAGCAAAACCATGTCCGGCCCATTACTATGTTATTTGAAGTCAGATTTTACAACTATTTCACAGAAACGATCACCATATTGAGACAACATGTCGCCCGCAACATTTTGGTAGCTACCTTGAAGGTCAAGGTCACGGCATGACCTTGAAGAAAAATCGTTTCCAGCCCATAACTTTGTTATTTGAAGTTGAATTTTACAACTGTTTCACAGAAATGATCACCATATTAAGACGAGGTGTCTCGTGCAACTTTTTGGCCCCTACCTTTAAGGTCAAGCATGACCTTGCAGCAAAATTGTGTCCGGCCCATAACTTTGTTATTTGAAGTCGGATTTTACAACTATTTCACAGAATTGATCAACATATTGAGACAACATGTCACGGGCAAGTCGGTTGATATATCTCATTGAGTAAAGTGCAGTGCAAAGAACAGTAACTCTGCTTTGCCTAAGTTTGGAATTATCACACTTTGAAGTTTGTCTTGGACATTACTGTGAAACTACAAAAGATAAAATTTTCTGTGTCCAAAACCTAGTCGGGGAGCATCACCCGGTTCAACCAGCTCTTGTTGTTACAGTGGAAAGTTCAGTAATTCATGATTGAAACAATTAGGATACTTTCTTAACAGTTTTAATTCTCATCTAGTTTAGTTTAGCTTTATTGCTTAACACAGTAAAATTATGTGTGTCTGTTGAACTTAGTTTTGTTTTACATTCAATAGGTACGTCAGTATAGAAATGAAATTTTCCACTCTAGCAGCATGGAATTAGAAGAAAGTGAGGCTAATACTTACTTAGATGACATGATTGCAGTTCTACAAGATAATAAGGAACTTGTACATCAACCAGCTGCACAACAAGCTGTATTGAAACTTCAAGATGTAAGAGTATATATATTTGTAATAAACTTATGATATCAGTTTGAAATCTTTAAAGAGTTCACTGTTCAGTTATAATTATTTATATTATGAACATCTTTAAATTCAAGATACATTTTAGGGTAATCGAGAAAAAATTCTCAAAATGGTTTCATTTTTTTCAAAGTTGAATAAAAATTTCCTAAAATTCATTTACATTGATAAAAAAGTATGGCAATCAGATGACTTTACCACAGACCTATTTTAGAAATCCTCAGAAAATGTATAAGTTAAAAAAAGATCAATTGAGATCATTTTAAATTAATGTTTTGACCATATATATAATTTGTTGTATAGAATAGTAAGTGTTATATAGAGGATATTTGTTTGTTTGTGTGTAAGATGAAATTTTATTTCATCGAGTGGGCTTTAAAAACAGTATTCTCACGAGTGGCGAAGCCACGAGTGAGAATACTGTTTTTAAAGTTCACGAGATGAAATAAAATTACATCTTACACAACAAACAGACAAATTTTCTTTTTATTTTATGCTTAAAAACAAGTTAAAACGAAATTTCCATAATTTTTAACGTTAATATTAAAACTGTTTCCCCCACTGAGAGCCCCATTTATTCGGAATTTCTCATTAAAAAAAGAAGTCTTGAGCTGAAAAATAAGTCGCCCAATCAACATTAAATGACGGTGATATTTATTAATTTTATTAAAAAAATATGAATGATCGCTTGTTTTGATAATAAAAACAAACAATTCTTGTAGGAGAAAAAGTCCAACCATCCATCCATATTTCTGTTACTTAGTGCGAATTTATATTAGACCTGGCTTTGTAAATTGTAAGCGGCAGCCATTTTTTAAAGTTGTGTATTTCATGGGAGGAAAATAATTGTGAAGATTCAGAGGGATATAATTTGGAGTTGTTAGTCATACACATTTTTAAAAGAAAGAAACTTATTTGAGGATTGTAACAGACAAAAAATAAGTGTTGACAGATGTGAAAACATTCAGAAAAGGAGCTAGGAAAATGGAAAACTTGGAAACCTGCTCAAGAACGCTGGGTTGATTTAACTTATTCTTCGAGTTATGGCTGTCAATGCTTTTCAATTTTTCATTAAAGCATACGGCAGTTATTGCTCGTAGGATACTTTAATATGCCCAAATGTCATCAAGAGCAGTTTTGCATGGGGAAGGAATGTATTTTTGAGACTGTCAAAATGAAACAAAAAAACGAAATTTGGTGATTGGAATTTCATGAATTTGAATGAATAGAAGTAAGTTTTCTTCTTTTTATTACTTTTGACATTTAAGTTATTTATCAATTTCAGTTTTGCTTTTTCTTTAAACAGCCTGACATTGTCAGAATTGTCAGCAAAAATAAAATTGAGGTACCACATGGGGAAAATCTTAAAAAAGTAGTTTCGTCATTGAAAAGAGTGAAATTATATTTTGATAATTTTCACTGTGAAATTACCAAATATAATTTTCACGGATAAATCAGTAATCCACTGAAAAGCATAAAATAAAAATCACATAGCTACATTTTTATGAAAGAAAATATAAAAGAATTGTTATGTTTTCATTAGCTAAAGAAGAAAGACTTCATTATAACTACTGTAGACTTTGATGAAATTCTGGGACAAATCAAGGAAGAAATGAAAAAAGTTCTAAAATCAATTGAAGATGCTCCAACTAATGAGGAATATGAGGAGCTTAAAAAACAATCTGAAGAACATGAAACCCAGATATTCAAACTAAATGAGGTAAACGTAACATTTCTAGTGTTTATTTCCAGTTATATACTGGTGCATGCCTTGCATACAACAAATGTTTCTGGTTGATACTGGTACATGTATTCCACACAACCATGGTTTTAAGAGAACTGTTTGTTTCTGGTTGATACTGGTACATGTATTTCACACAACCATGGTTTTAAGAGAACTAATGTTTGTTTCTGATTGATACTCGTACATGTATTCCACACATCCATGGTTTTAAGAGAACTGTTTGTTTCTGGTTGATACTTGTATGTGTTTTCCACACAACCATGGTTTTAAGGGAACTGTTTGTTTCTGGTTGATACTTGTATGTGTTTTCCACACAACCATGGTTTTAAAAGAACTGTTTGTTTCTGGTTGATACAGGTATATGCACTCGCCTCCAGATTGTAAATAAAAAAATGAAGTAAAATTTCAAGGAAACAGTTAATACTGGACTAGGTTCAATGAATCATTAATTTTTCCAATTCCAAGCTTAAGTTAAATTTATTTTACAGCCAAGACATATTATTATATGATATAATTTATCAATTATTATTTTAGGACAACAAATAACTACAAATATCCAAGCCAAAGTAGCAAGTTTATTTCCCCATATGTTTGATACAATCCCAGATTCCGTGGTCGAAGGTCTTGATATTGTCCTGAACCATCACATGTTAAGAATTCGCAGGACAGAACATACCTAAAAGATCTATAAAATTATGATGCAAGTATATTAATCATATAAACTTGTAATCTGAACTTGGTAAACCAGGAGGTGCTTGAGGTCTGGTTGGTGGTGTGTCTAATGTCCTGGATGGCTCTACCTTAATGCTTACTGTGTGTTCATCTTAGAGATGTGCTGCCTCTGACCGCTAACAGTTTAACTGCAGGATACTTAAGGTTTCCGTATCTCCAAACATCCATCCACAAAACTGAATTCTATGATATCGCAAAATATGTTTAAAGTTTTTATGAAACTGATATGGCTAGATGGCAGTCTTTTTACTTCCTATTATGTGAAAAAATTAGTTCTTATTAGCAAATAAATTGACAAAAATATGGCAAGTAGAACAATATTTGAGATAACTCGAAAAGTACTGAAAATATTTTATAAAACTTAAATATGGTGATACAGCCCAAGTATTTATCATAAATAGTAAAATTATGTTCATGTATGATTGCACCAAAAATGTCAAAATGAAAAATTCTTAGTAGAGAAATCATCCTGTGCAATAAAATGATTTTCATTGACTGAAATTTGATTTGATGTTTTTCTAGATATATTCACTGTATGTGAAAGAGACTAACTGGAAATACCAATACATGTATATAACAATATACAATAGATAGTTTAAAAAAAAAACTGAATAAAACATAGTTATTTGCATTATCTTTTTATGTTGTAGGAGATAAAAAGACTCAAGGTAGAAGATTCTCCTCAACAAAAACAGTTAGAGTATGAAAAGGCAAAATCAGGTATGTGACAAATGTATATAGAATATGAAAAAGCTAATAAAGAAGGTATGTTATATAGAATATGAAAAAGGCTAAATCATGCATGTTATATAAAAGATGAAAAGCTTATATCAGGTATGTTATATACAATATGAAAAGACTAAATCAGGTATGTTATAAAGAATATGAAAAGCCTAAATTTTGTATGTTATATATAATATAAAAAGGCCAAATCAGGTATGTTATACAGAATATGAAAAGACTAAATCAGGTATGTTATATATAATATAAAAAGGCCAAATCAGGTATGTTATACAGAATATGAAAAGGCCAAATCAGGTATGTTATACAGAATATGAAAAGACTAAATCAGGTATGTTATATAGAATATGAAAAGACTAAATCAGGTATGTTATACAGAATATGAAAAGACTAAATCAGATATGTTATATAGAATATAAAAAAGGCTACATAAGGTATTGTATATCTAATACGAAAAGGCCAAATCAGGTATGTTATATATATAGAATACGAAAAGACTAAATCAGGTATGTTATATAGAATATGAAAAGGCAAAATCAAATATGTTATATAGAATATGAAAAGACTAAATCAGGTATGTTATATAGAATAAAATGAAAGGACTAAATCAGGTTTGTTATATATAATATGAAAAAGACGATATCAGGTATGATATATAGAATATGAAAACGCTAAATCAGGTATGTGATTTAAATAATAATGAAAAGGCTAAATCAAGTATGATATATAGAATATGATAAGGCGAGATCAGGTTTGTTATATATAATATGAAAAAGCTAAATCAGATATGTTATATAGAATATGTAAAAGCTAAATCAGGTATGTTATAAAGAATATGTAAAACCTAAATCAGGTATGTGATTTAAATAATAATGAAAAGGCTAAATAATGTATGTTATATAGGATATGAAAAGGCTAAATCAGGTATGATATATAGAATATGATAAGGCGAGATCAGGCATGTTATATAGAATATGAAAAAGGTAAATCAGTTATGTTACATAGAATATGAAAGGGAAAAATTAGGTATTTTGTATAGGACATGAAAAGGCTTAATTTTTTGATTGTTGTCATTAACTAGCTTCAGTCAGTTTAATATTTGTTGACTAACTGATTTGTCTTTACATTTCAATGAGGCCCCCTGTGATGTGTTCTATTTCTTTTATATATTTCTGTGATAATCTGTCCAGGCCTATACTTTTTTTTGTATCATTTACTCATTGATTTGTCCTTTATAATTTGATGTCATATTATCATTTAAATTACAGAATGGCGAGAAAAGCTGATAGAACAGTATCACAAAACCCTGCTGCAAGTTCCTACAACACCTTTGCAACCAAAAAGTGAAAAATGTAGCTTTAGTGAGATTTATATTAGACCCACAATAACCAAGGACATAAAAAGAGAAAAAGGTGAGACAGAGGAGGTGGAGGTTAAATCAATGTCCGAAATCTTCACAAAGGACGGAGTCCCCCAAAATTCTGTATATCTTCTAGGAGATGCAGGGTCAGGAAAAACTAGTTTTTGTAAATATCTGGTTAACTGTTGGTGTTTGGCACACAGTGAGGAACATGAAGCTGACAATGAAGATGGCAGTGGTAAACCTGAAGGTGACAGTGAAACACATGGAGGTGATGGTGAAAAACGTGGAGCTGGCAATGCAAATGAAGGTGGCAGTAGTAAACCTGAAGGTGATGGTGAAAAACATGGAGCTGGCAATGAAAATAAAGATGGCAGTGGTAAACCTGAAGGTGATGGTGAAAAACATGGAGGTGATGGTGAAAAACATGAAACTGGCAATGAAAATGAAGGTGACAGTGAAAAACATGAAGGTGACGATGAAAATCAAGGAGGTGTCAATGAAAATGAAAGTGGCACTGAAGAACAAGGAGGTGATAACGAAGGACATGAAACACATGGAGCTGGAGGTGTCAATGAAATTGAAGATGGCAAAGAGAAACACAGAGGTGATTTTGAAGAACGTGAAAAAAGAGGAAGTGACATTGTAAATGAAGAGGTAAAGGGGACACATAGTGGAGACATTGAAAACGAAGAGGGCAGTAAGACACATGGAGTTGTTAATGAGAAACGAGGAGATGAAAAACATTTGGGTGGCATTAAGAAAAATGGAAGTGACAGTGATGACATTCAGGATAACAGTGATGGCTTAATACACTCCGAATCTCACAATGATGACTCTGATGAGATCTTAACGGACTTTAAATTTAACATTTATGACTCTGAATATGATAGCAAAAGTTATGAACTGAAATTCAATGGTGTAAAAGAGATGAAGAAATTTGATTTTGTATTTTACATCCCTCTTAGACAGTATAATCAAAACATTGGCATTGATGAAATGCTTCTAAAACGTTATCAAATGAAAATGTTAAACACACTTCTTGAAGAGGAATCCTCTAGGGTTATGATTTTGCTTGATGGCTTAGATGAATGGTCCTCTGAAAATGTACCACAGCATAGCATCTTTAAGGAATACACAATAGTAACTACTTCGCGGCCATGGAAATTTCATGCATTAAGATCAAGTGATGTGGAGATTGAACAGTCGCTGAATCTGAAAGGGTTTGATTTTAGATGTGAAAGGGAAATGGTAGATAGAACAGTCTCACAATTAAATGTAAGCAGACATGCCAATAAAGAAGCTAGAGAATGTAGGGAAAATCTAGAAGAAAAGTCTCTTGAAAGTTTAAAAAAGGTACCAATTATGCTACAACAACTGATATGTCTATGTCTATGGTTTGATGGTAAACTCGATAAAACTTCAAGATGTGCCATCTACACCGGTATGTTAGAATTATTCTTTACATGGAATGACATGAAAACTACAGGAACAACTCGACTCATGAAGGGGACCCAGAAAGTAGATCTTCCTAAATATTTAGCCGATAAAACCAAATTAAGATTAAATCGCCATTTCATTTATGAAGTGTCACAGTTGGCTTATGAGACACTATTTAATTGTCCGAAGGATAAATCTTTGACCTTTGACATTTGTATGTTTGATGAACTAGAAATATCAGATGAAGTAAGAGAAACTTGCTTGAAACTTGGAATAATTACAGAAGATGAATGTCCAAGTTTATCTGTAGCAGAACCCCCAAGCTCATTGTTCTCTTTTATTCACAAGTTCAATGCAAGAATTTCTGGCTGCAGTGAATATTGGCATCAATTTCAATGCAAAAATTGGTTTGTTCAGATAGTACAGGAATGTTGAATTAGCCAACAATTTTAAAAAATGAGGTTTTTTCAGAAATGTTCAACAGTAAATGACATATTAGAGCAGTCCAAATGTAATTATTATGCTGTCTGGTCTAGAACCAAGATTAGCAACACATGTATCAAAATACATATATGATACTGTGTCGGAAGACTCTCGTGTTCAGGAATACAGGAGAACAATATATTATAGTGACTATTTATTTTTTATTGATTCTGAAACTAGATATATTGCTGATATTCAAAAGCTTATGTTTGACTCAATTGAAGAATTCAATGCAGCATGTAGTATAGGAAGTAATACTGTATTTTATATAGGAGATTTGGTCATTACTGAATGGTATCAGTATTGTGATATTGTTTGTTCAGGTATTGATCAGCATCAAATTGTTCCTGACTCTGTTCTGTCTATTACGGTAGACATCAACACAAAATATGTTAAATTTACAAAATATTTACCAATGTTTCATCATCTTGAAAAAATTGTGATAAGATTTAATTGTGCACCGATTGATGAGATTAACAATTGTGTTTCTGAGACAATTAAAGTAAACACTTCAACATTAAAATCTCTGTCTCTTGATGATGTCTCTAACACTGACAAGTATTACCCAGTGTATAAAACAGTTGTTAGTTACCTACCTAGTATGATCAATCTTGTAGCAATACGTATGAGTAGTATGAGTAGTTTAACAATGAGTCATGATGATACTACTACATTTTGTAATTTTCTTGAGGGAACCAGTCATCTTGAACAAATACATCTTGATAAAGTTAACTGTGAGTGTAGGAAGCAGCCTGATGTTAATTTATCAAAACATCAACAACTTCAGTACCTTTGTTTGTTTATTGCCGTTAATGTGATAGATGCTGGTACTACAAATCTTGAAATATTTACATTTATAGAATTGAAAGATAGTAATTATGAGAAAATATTTGATATTATTACAAAATCTTACAAATTAAAAGAACTTTTTTTGTATGGAGAATATAACAATAAATCTCAATTATATCATACCAACATAACAAATAGACTTGACACAGTATTACCATTGTTACACAATCTCAGTAAGCTTAAGTTATTGTATTGTACGTTAACAGTATTACCATTGTTACACAATCTCAGTAAGTTTGAGTTATTGAAGTGTAGGTTAACTGACAATATAATACAGTCACCTTTAGAGATGAAGAGTTTAAAGAACATTAAGCTTAAGGGTGTCATAATGAGTTTGACAACATGGCAGAAGTTTGTTGATAGTCTTCCTAGTATTCCTCATACTGTAGATCTGATTGTATGGGACTGTTATATAACAGGAGATGGTGAGGAGTTTAATGATGATATTTATACATCTGAATTACAAGGATTTATAGGAGGGAAGGGAAATGATGCTAGACAGTATGTAAAGGATAAGAATCAGTTATTTCATGTTAAATATGATTATGGTGATTTGTTTGAATTTTCAACAAAAAAGTGATAAAAGTGTCCATTTAGTATACATGAAGTAAACATATAGTGTTAAAACCAAATTATTGCGTAATAAAAGAGATGATGACTTGGATTTTCATTTTCAACAAAAAAAAAATGATCTGAATTTTTAACATAGTGAGAGAGAATACATTTAGTTAACATAGTGCTTAATTTGAATTATTTCATTATAAAAGACATAATTATTAAAATAAACATTATCAGCAAAAATGAATAAATATAATACTCAACTTACATATTGATATGTTAAATAATGAATGTAATACAATGTGATAGATAACAATCATCAAAAACAGTTCATTAAGTATCAATTTCTGATCATTGTAGTAATATTGAAATTGATGAAAGTAATATTCAAATGTGTATTTAAATAAATAATTGAAAGAAATGCAGTGAAATATAAAGAAAATTAAGGTAACTGTTTTTTTTAAAGATCAGTGATAGTTTGTGAAAAGTATAATTTGAAAAAGTAATAGGTTCTTTGAATTATAGATACATAAATAGATAGATAGATTAGCAAGTAAATAAATTAATGAATAAGTAAATATAATAAGTAATTTGAATGGAAATATCATAAAACAGAAATTTAATGTACAAGGTCAGAACAAGTAAAAGATAAATATAACATCAAATACCAGGTATATTATATAATATATGATAGGATAAGGGAATGATATATGTAATTATCAGTTATATGAGAAATATGTCAAGAGAATGGTATATATCAATACCAGTTATATGAGAAATATATTAAGAGAATGGTATATATGAATACCTGTTATATGGTATATAGGACAAGGGAATGGTATATATCAATACCAGTTATATGATATATAGGACAAGGGAATGGTATATATGAATACCAGTAATATGATATATAGGTCATGGGAATGGTACATGTTTATATGAATACCAGTTATATGATATATAAGACAAGGGAATGGTAAATATGAATACCAGTTATATGATATATAGGTCATGGGAATGGTATATATGAATACCAGTTATATGATATATAAGACAAGGGAATGGTAAATATGAATACCAGTAATATGATATATAGGTCATGGGAATGGTACATGTATATATGAATACCAGTTATATGATATATAAGACAAGGGAATGGTAAATATGAATACCAGTTATATGATATATAGGTCATGGGAATGATATATATGAATACCAGTTATATGATATATAAGACAAGGGAATGGTAAATATGAATACCAGATATATAATATATAGGTCATGGGAATGGTATATATGAATACCAGTTATATGATATAATATGACAAGAGAATGGTATATATTAATACCAGTTATATGATATAAAGGACAAGGGAATGGTATAAATGAATACCAGTTATATGGCATTTAGGACAGTGGAATGGTATATATAAATACCAGTTATATGATATATAGGACAAGTGTTTGGTATAGAAAAATACCATATATGTATATTTTATGTTGTTAGTCAGTTTTATCCAAACAGTATCGCTAAAGGGTCTCCACTGAGGATAATATTTTCTTAATTTCTTGACATGATAGGACGGGAGTTATGTTGTTGAGGTTTCATACTATTTGAAGAAGATATATAATTTTTCATGTATAAAATTTGTATGCAAAATTTCATATTATTTGCTAACTTTGTTTTTCCAAAACACTAGTAATCATTTTAGCTCGGCTTTTTAATGAATAGATCATGCTATAATAGTATGTACGGCATTGGCGTCAAGTTTAGGTTACTTTTATGTGTGCAAGTTGGTATCTAAAACACTACGGAATGAAAATTTCAATTGACATTCTTGTTCTTTAACATGACTAACACAAATTCCATACCTCTGATATTTTTTTCCTCATTTTTATGCCCCTTTTACGACTTAAAGAATCTTGGTTAAGTGTTTACGTATAAGCGTGGATTAGAACTTCACACATATATGAGAGTAATAGGAAGTCTAGTGACTGTCCGTAACATAGATATTTGACAGAATTATTTCCCTTTTCAAAGTTAGATAATTCTGCATTATCCATCACTGTGGATAGTCAAGCACACTGTCCTATCATCAGTGTTTAAATGTTTATAGCTAAATTACACTTCATTAATATCGATTTTATTCCGAGTATATTTCTTAAGTATCATTTTTTCCGTATTGAATATCCCGATTAATTTGTTTTGGATTTTCTATTTTTAATTCTTTATTGTTTGGCTTTTGGACTTCAGTGGAGCTCCTTTAAGTGAACTTTTTGCTGTTTGTGTTAGAATGATAATTTTAAACACTAGGCAAGTATAGATATACTTTGCTGTAAATTTAGATGTTCTAGTATATACTGTAACTACATAGTCAGTTTCACATAATTTTAATCAAAACATGTTATACACCATAGATGTAAATATGATTTCATTATACGTTCATACATATCTTCAATAGAAATGAAGAATTGAGGTAAAATATACATGGCTGTCAGGCGCAAGTGCTTATTGACTCTTCAAACGGCTTTATTGTCATCTCTGTTACACCTCGGAGATATATACCAGTTCCCAGCTCCACTTTGGTAATATATACCAGTTCTAAGCTGCCTTTCGAATGTATATACACGTTCTCTACTCCTTGGTTGATATGTACCATTTCTTGGTTTTCCCCCTCAGGGATAGATACCTGTTCTCAGCTAAACCGTAGGGATATATACCTGTTCTAGACAGCCCCTTGGGGGATATTTATATATTAGTTCTTGACTACCATCAGTGGTGGGATGTATTCCAGTTCTCGGCATAAGTCAGTTCTCAGTTGCCCCTCAGGGATATATACAAGTCTCAGCTATACCTGAGGGATATATACCAGCTCTCGGATGCCAATATGCTATTTCACACAGACAGCCATGTTTTATAAGTTTATGTAAAATCAGAGCCCCTATGTATAAGTCTCAGCTATACCTGAGGGATATATACCAGCTCTCGGATGCCAATATGCTCTCTCACACAGACAGCCATGTTTTATAAGTTTATATACTATCAGATATTTAGGTTCATAGATAATGTATGTAATGGTTGAATTAGAATTTTCTAATTAAACAATATGTCATATTTAGTACCTGGAAGACATTATAAAATTATAGGTATACATAAGTTATATTTCTGCTGATATTAACATAATTATGATATGTTAGTTTACATGTATTGTTAACATGAAATTACTCAAAAGTTATGTTGTTATCCTGTGTCCTGGGTAACCAATGGATACTTGTCATGTTTACACTTCATTCGTGATGAATGTAAGTTACCGGAATCAGTACCTCGGGGTTTCAGTTTTTTAAAAATAAAGTTTTAAATGTTTTTAAAGACATTTAAAATATAATTACATTTTTTGAATTTTAAATTTTTATTTTTTATATTTTTGCTGATATAAGTATATACCAAGGTGAAGATAATTATGGTATATATAAACATGTTACGTATGTCTGATTGTTGCATGAAATTCTGATTGAATATGTTTCTTACATGAAATTCTGATTGAATATGTTTCTTACATGAAATTCTGATTGAATGTGTTTCTTACATGAAATTCTGATTGAATGTGTTTCTTACATGAAATTCTGATTGAATGTGTTTGTAACATGAAATTCTGATTGAATATGTTTCTTACATGAAATTCTGATTGAATGTGTTTCTTACATGAAATTCTGATTGAATGTGTTTGTAACATGAAATTCTGATTGAATATGTTTCTTACATGAAATTCTGATTGAATATGTTTTTACATGAAATTCTGATTGAATGTGTTTGTTACATGAAATTCTGATTGAATGTGTTTCTTACATGAAATTCTGATTGAATGTGTTTCTTACATGAAATTCTGATTGAATGTGTTTGTTACATGAAATTCTGATTGAATGTGTTTGTAACATGAAATTCTGATTGAATGTGTTTGTTACATGAAATTCTGATTGAATGTGTTTGTTACATGAAATTCTGATTGAATGTGTTTGTTACATGAAATTCTGATTGAATGTGTTTCTTACATGAAATTCTGATTGAATGTGTTTGTAACATGAAATTCTGATTGAATATGTTTCTTACATGAAATTCTGATTGAATATGTTTCTTACATGAAATTCTGATTGAATGTGTTTGTTACATGAAATTCTGAATGAATGTGTTTGTTACATGAAATTCTGAATGAATGTGTTTCTTACATGAAATTCTGATTGAATGTATATGGTACATAATATTACATGTTAAAGGTACTCCACGGAGGATTCTTGACATGCCGGGACTAGAAATAATTTTTTTGAGATGTAGATCTATACTAATAACTTATAAGCCAAATTTCAGATCATTAGCTCGCTCCCTTTTTCCAGAATAATTAATATTAAAGTGAAAAATGACCCAAAATTTAAAAGTGTTTAAACGCTTTTCAATCAAATCGGACTGAGAATAGCACAAACATACAACTTTTAATGAATTTCTTGTATATTTTTTAGTTATCTTTAATTTATATTTCTGTTTAAAGTGCTCATGTTTATTTATGTGAAAATTAGAATGTTATGTTTTTAGGCTCATAAACCTCAGTGGAGTTTCTTTAATATTGTTAATTGTATAATTACAAGCGATTGCAATCCTTTTGTGAAAATAAGATTATATTATTTTATAACAAGTTATGTTATGTGACATGACACTATACATACATTTTAAACTGTTGTACCTATTTGTTTGAAAGGTCCATTAAGCCTTACAAAATTCAATCACTTTTATTTTTCAAAAACTTTCATAATTTTTTATCTAAAGAATTTCTCATTATCAGAGCCATCTGTTGTTGTTTTTGCAGTACAGTACATTATGATGAATAAGTATTTAATATGGATGTTAAATAACCATTTTGTTGACATTTTGCTACACAAATCATATTTTCTTTTCAAACTCATTTTTTTGCCATGTGATAAGAATATCACATGTTGCAAATCTATTATTACAACAATATAAAACACTTATTTGCCCTTTTTTACAAACAAAAACATATTCATTTCTGAGGCTTAATGTGCCTTTAAACTTTAAATGTATATGGTAGGGTAAATTCATTTATATAGTATCATAGTTAACATAATTATGATAACATGAAAATAATTTTATGAATTTTTAACTATGTATGATAACATGGAAAAAATGTTATGAATTGTTAACTATGTATGATTACATGAAAATCATGTTATGAATTGTTTACTAGGTATGATAACATGAAAATCATGTTATGAATAATTTACTAGGTATGATAACATGAAAATCATGTTATGAATTGTTTACTAGGTATGATAACATGAAAATTATGTTATGAATTGTTTACTAGGTATTTAAATTTATGTGTATTTTATGCTTATTTGTGTAACCCTCATGATGTCAAAACTATATTGGCCATGTTTATGCTTAAACAATTCTATATGAAGTTAAGATAAGTTCATGCTGGAATATGTTAGTCAATTGTACATATGCTTATATATTAAACATGACTGTTCATTGAAAACATTATTCAGTATATGTTAGTATCAATAAAAACCTTGTCTGAGCTTTTTAAAACAATGCTATTCACTTGATATGGAACTTTGTTTTTTTATTAGAAATAAATGGTTTTGTTGAAGAATTGAAAGTGAATAAATACAAGCCTTGGTTGACTAACATTTTGTATGATAATATAATATATAACTCGTATAATAAATAACAGTATGTATTTTATAAGGTTAAACAATTTAAATTCAGTGTTGATACACCAGATCCATCTACATTGAATTTATCCAACAATGGTGACATGTATATCAGTATAGAGAAATGTCAACAAAATGTAGGCAATATATAAAATTTGATCTGGTCATAGAAGGTTTATGAAGCATTATTATTCTGCTGGTTTTGTTATTATTGAAATACTTTAAATAATAAAATATATATTTTTGATTGGTTCTGATAGCATGTATGTGTGACTTTTCATAATAAAGAATTGTACAAAATTGATTAGTATATTATTTGTTTCCCCTCTCTACAGACCTAGTTATGCTCCCCGAAAAATTTCGGGGGAGCATATATTCGGCGCATTGTCCGTCTGTTCGTCCGTCTCTCAGTCCGTTGTCTTGTCCGGAGCAAAACTCTTGGAGAGAATTTTTTTAAACTTCATACAGTGGTAAAGGGCATTGAGGGGAGTACAGTGTCAAAGAACCATAACTCTATTTTGCTCGGTTTTTGAATTATCTCCCCTTATAGAAAAATCTTGTCCGGGACATAACTCTAAAACTATAAGAGATATCAACATGAAAATTTGTAGGTAGATATATCTCAATGGTTTGATATGAAGTGCACAAGAACTTGAACTCTGCCTTGCCAAATTTTGTAGTAATTGCCCTTTGTTCATTTTTACATTTTGAAGTTGTCCCGGACATAACTCGGAAACCATTAGAGATATCAACCAGAAACGTTTGTAGGTTGATAGATCGCATTGATTACAAGTGCAGTGCGAAGAACAGTAACTCTGCTGCCTAATTTTGGAATTATTGCACTTTGAACCTTTTCCAGGGAAATAACTCTACAGTACAAGAGGTGTACTTTCCTGTGTTCAAAACCTATTCGGGGAGCATCACCCAGCTCAAACTGGGCTCTTGTTTAAAACTTGTTTGATACATACTTCCCACATTTTTCTTATAAAATAAAGACATCAACAACGTTATGTACAACATCAATATATGCAGACTACTAAGAATGAGACTCTGACCTTTCCACTTTATCCATATTACAATGACTAAGTTGCAATTTCATAAATAACGCCATATACAATATATGCACTGTACTAAGATTGAGAGATTGACTCGTGAATAGAACTGGAATTGAAGCAATTACCGTGTTAAACATATGTAATATCACCTGCAGTAACAATTTCGCAACCAATAGTGTACGGTATTTTTTTAATAAACCGTGACTAGTTTGTCAAATGCATAAATATACAATATTATATTCAGGGTGTACGCGTTTTTCCCGTCATATATGACGTCACATGATTATGACGTTATACAAATCATACCGTTGAATACGAAATTGTTACTGCGTGTGATATATTCCGAGTAGTCTCTTTATTATGCGTTAAATTAAATTTATTCTTTGACCCAGCTTCATTTTTTTTTCATTTGTGCATACTTCTTAATTAAGATTCTCTCGGTTTGTTTTTGGAGTTTTCAAACAGACAATTCCGTCCACATTTTAAGAAAAGTATTTCTGCTAGAATTAAGGATCAGTTTATTCAAGGTTGGCAAACTTCTATTAATGAATCCAGTAAATGGCTGAATTATAGAACTTTTAAAACTCAATATGGTTTTGAAAAATACTTTAACATTTTACCATCACATTAAGCGTTTTTCAAATTTTCTCACATCCCCAGTTGGGCCTTGAGATATCAATAAAAACTTTTGAGACTTTGTTACTGCACGTGATATATTCCGAGTTTTCTGTGTGTTATGTTCATTCTATGACTCGGCTTAATCATTAATTAGCCTGTATAGTTCCATAAAGTTTGCCTGGCCTGTCTTTTCATGATTCGTACACTTTTTAGTTCTAAAATGTAAATGCTGGTAAAACACAACTTATATAATCATCATTACAGTATTATTATGGTATCTTAGGTTTACAACATGTGACAAAACATATGTGGAGAAACATATACAAAATGTACTGTGACCTCGGAAAAAGACGCTAAAGGTCACTTACAGATTGGGTTATTGTGGGTCCAGTATCGAGTAAATGTAACGACATGTAGCTGTGTTTATTTTATGATATTTCGATGTTCACAGACACATAAATACCTTAAAGCATGTTATTTAAATATTAATTAATCTATTATAATAGTAATAAGTGAGACACTGAAATATGGCAGATTATATATTGTCCATTTAAACAAAACATCTTGTTAAGGCGATAAAACAAGAAAATATGCAATACACGGATTGACAAGAGAGACTGATATTTTAATTATATCAATCTACTTAACATAATTTATTTCTCTTTGATAAATTGAACATTTTGTTTGTGTAAACATAACTCATTTTGGAAAGCCGTCATATTTAGGGGAGACAAATCAACAGTCATATGAATCCTCTTTACAACGATACTTTCCCTTTATTCATTATTATCATTAATCAGAGGCATTACATATTCAATAAATTTAAAAAAAATGCAGCAGCTATAAAAACAACATTTTCGTCATTTGACTAATTAGCATTCATAAACTGTAAACTTGCATAGGTGTTACATTTTTAGAATATAACGTTCATTATCATAATATATAGTTCCTAGCGCTATTTTTGATGATTTTGGAAATGTCATTTTCATTATTAAACTGTAAGTTTAAACTTCGTCTTATTCCTACTTTTACGGAAAATAACTGAAATTTGTGCGTAATGGGATCCGAATTTTCCAATTTAAGCAGATGAATGAGCGTTATTTCTAAATACAGCATGGCACAGATGATTTTCTGTCACGCAGTTGCGTCATTATACAAATTACATATGTCAACCAGAATGTGTTAAAACAAAAGTCTTGCAGTGATTTGAAGACATTAAATCCGTTGATATTCTTATATTGGCAATTTGTTGCCATGTTTGCATGCGAGTTATAACCCCAAATGATGGATAATACCTCGTGATCTGATTTAGGCATTTTTATGAGCAAAATTAAATTTTAACGAAATATGTTATTTATTTAATTATTTTCCATATATATCGAATATGGCACATATTTAGTTTGTCGTAGTATTGGAAAGAAAAAGAACAAACAATAAAATTAAACATTCCAGCAAAACGTCGGAATCTGTACGGAAGCTTACACTTTAACAAGAAACGTAAAGAGGTTTTTTTTTACATTTACATTTAGCATTGATAGATAAGGCAATGTTCTCTTTTAAATAGAGCAATATAAACATATGAAAATGCAAGAAATGTCCGAAGTCTTATCATTACTTTAATATATTACGTTTTATAATTCCTAAACATTTATTTTCTCATTTTCCATGGACCTGATGAATTTGTGTTTTATAGATCTACTTTGTTTAGATTTGCATAAATAGTTCTTGTTGAAGCATCGAATAAAATGACTTAACTTTGACTGGTGAATCTTTAAGCAAACTAAGTAACAGTAGTCATTAAGTCCTTTATTTTTCTTGAAATATATTAAGGATCTGTTAAAAAAGCATTTGTCTATAAACCAGGTTTTTTTTGTAAATCATGTTTAGTCTGTTCATCAAAATGAATATAAATTTGTTACAGTAAGTTTTAAGTCTCAAATATGGAGGGCTGGTATTTCAGATTTCAGGTGGAAATAAAAGATAGGAAACAGTTCCCTGACTGTAACTACAATGTACTGATGAAATAAAAGATAGGAAACAGTTCCCTGACTGTAACTACAATGTACTGATGAAATAAAAGATAGGAAACAGTTCCCTGACTGTAACTACAATGTACTGATGAAATAAAAGATAGGAAACAGTTCCCTGACTGTAACTACAATGTACTGATTTTGTTTTCCTGTCGTCTCATTCTTTTTAGGAGTTTAGTAAGACCTCACAATCGGCTGAAATGGCCTTATTGGAAAACACTTTTTTCAGGTGAAAATCCTCAAAAATTATATTACAATATGGTGTACCTATAAACAATATCTTAGTTTGTAAGTGCAGTGAAACCTAAAAAAACACACAACTTCTGAAATTCAAAAATTATGAAATGCGAACAATTTGCAGGGTCCAGAAATTCTATATAATTCATACCACTGAATTTGAAAACTACAAGGTGCTAAGGGGCGTAGACGGTAACTTGCACTTTCCAGTACCAGTACCGTCAATGAACAGGCTTAATCAAACCGAGCCTGCAACACTTTCAATTTTATTGTGTTAGACTTTTTTAGGGATTTTGTTTTTCTCTATTTGCTTAATAGTTATATTGTTGAAATTATTTATTTAAAACAATCACCAACCATATCCGGAAATTGAAAAAAAAACTGATTATCATACTTGTGATAAATGTAAAAATCTTCGAATTAGCTTAGACCATATATCTTGATCCTTATTAGAAGCTCAATATGTCAAGCATATCAAACCCTTGATTAATGTATGACATTCAGAAACTGAGAAGCATTATAAGAATTCCGAAAACTTCTAAAATTCTTCATTTTTGACTAGCCCAAACGTTACATCGAAATAGATAAGAAAAAGTAAGAAAAAATCTCTGGAATCAGGTAAGTATACCGTTCATCCTGCCTTAAAAATGGACTTTTGACAACACATTGGAAATGTATGAGAATTAAACACCGGGAAAAACTAATAAAGGGCCAGATAGGATAGTTGGAAAATGTCTACTTTTCAGTCAGACACAGACCAATAAAGAGACCAAAATTATAGATCAGGGCTTAACTTTTCCTTTCTGCAGGCTGTAACAGGCTAGAAGCACATGTGATCATTTCATTTGTTGACCAGCGCCCTAAACCTTGGTCTCCTTAGTGATCAGGAGCTGATTTAGGCGATGGTATGCAAGGAAAGGCAAGAACAATATGAAGGTAACTATACCCTTCCTTTCCAGTCTCATCCTCTGATTGGCCGTCCGCTTAGCAAATCGCAACGTCGTTTCTGCACTTTCTGCAAGTCTTTAAATTGCATAATAGAGACGTCTAGCACAAGTCTTAGGATATGTGACCTGCTTTTTAAATATCTCTTTTGACGTCTTATCAGTGATATGCAGGCTTCATAACCTCTGATCCCATTTCCGTCAGTCTAAGGACCTCGGACACAATGCTTTGTCATTTTTCTTTTGTTTCATCATAACTTAATGTGAGATATAGTCAAGGAAAAAAAGAGTGTAGCAATACCACGTGACTATTTCGCCATTTTCGGCATCATTTCCAAGACAAATATTGCTCGATTAGGAAAAGAAAATAGCCCTAAATATTTTATTTCTGTACCATTTTCTGTGGGATATGCACCAGTCTACGGGGAAAAATATAAGCTTTCCACAGAATATTGGATCTTCGTCAGTTTAATATAAGTCGTTTTATCAAACACTTTGCATAACCTTGGAAGTTGCTTGTATTAGAGCGGGCTTCAGTGGCAAGCTATTATTTGGTCTATTTCATGATTAAAAAGTCAGGTTTACATCAACCGGGAGTACGGAAGGCAACACTCTACCTAAATATGTTCATATTTTAATTATGAATGACATAAATCTTACATTTTTCTTCAATTGTCAATTCTGCACCAGTTCCAAGTCGAAAAAAAAGACTACAATTTAAAGGAGATTTTAGAATCCGTTGCAAATGCGAAACAACATGCCTACCGTTCACTTTCTACAATTTAGTTTTTCATAGTTGATCTTGTTAAAAAAAGCAATAACACTTACTCGTATTGCAATAGTGCACGTCAAATCACGTAGATTTAGTCCTGTCGAAAAATAATATTTTGGTTTCGTTTTAAGATGTTTAAAGTATTGCTCATCTTATCCTATGTAGTAACATGTGCTTTATTCTATTTCACAATGGCGAAATTGATTAGAAATATATGTGCTCTCAGTGAGAGAAGGAGTTAAAATAAAAAAACAAACAAACTTGTGTATGCTACGGAAAGGTACACACTTTAACGCGAGTGTTGTAAAGCTTAAGGTAAGTTTTTCAGTCTATTTTTTGTAAAGAGTAACTGACAAACACTGACACTCGTGAATGTGACGAATAGGTTCTTCTGTTCTCAAAAGAGAGACTTTTAATTAAAAGGTATATATTTTTTCTGGATTTGCCGTATAATAAATTTCTATAGAGTTTGATAAACGAATTTACAATTTGAAGTACTATGCACATGTATCGCGCGCATGACGTTGACTTTTTATGCTTATTAAACTATAAGCAATTTCATCATCAGTCAGATTTTGTTCTTTGTGTAGAACAATTTTTAAATATCAATACATATAACTTGGAACTTTGCCGTGTAAACTTGATAGTATTGTTACTTGGTTGCATTACTTATGATTCTTGATTTATCAAAAATGCCCAAAATAGCCATGAGTCGCCAATAAAGAACGAGAACGGACGCCATGTGGAGTAAACAAAGTAAAAAAAAGGGAAAAAATATTTAATGTTTTTTAACAACCATCAGCAATAAAACATAAAATTTTTTGAAAAAAAATTAAAAAAGATGGAAATAACATCATTATCAATAATTAGATAAATATTTACATTAACATCTGTAATAGCAACACCGGCAAGATCTATGACTTGGGTCCATATGACACTGATACGTCCATTTAATAATTGATAGCTAACATAAGCTAAGTAAAATTACGATAACATTTGAAGAGTATATTCAATTGTTATCCTTCAACTGTCAAATGACTTACTTCTTTATTTACATATCAGATAATTCACTTATTTGGCATATTCATCATGTTTATCACGTTTTAGATTTTTAATATGTGGTCCTTTTTTAAATCTTAAAATGCTACAAAAAATCCTGTTAAGGACATTTGCAGGTCATGCCGCGTGCAATTATCCATGCATTTACAGTCATTGACCACATCGATAAAAAATAGTCCCAAATAGCCCTACCGTTTTTTGTCCGTCTGTCGTCTGTTTGTAATGTCGTCGTCCGTCGTCCGTCACAAAACTTGCCCGGACTCCTCATAAATACTTGTGCAATTTCATCCAAACTTTACGGAATGATCAGATAAAGTCTAGTTGGCATTTTCACTTTTTCCCCGGTTAATGATTTTGTCGGTTAGGGCCCCTTTAAAAATTTTTAAATTTTAAAAATTTTGTCCGGGTATTCTTTATACCTAATGCAATTTAATGAAATTTCGAATTGTCTGTAGCTAAAAGTCTTCCCCGATTTTTGAAAGGGGTTTTCCGTTGAATGATTTTGGGCTGAGTTAGGGCCCCTTTTGAAAAAAAGGGTTTTTTTTCGGGTGTTCCCAGATACACAATAGCTTGTCCGCTATCCTCATAAACTATGGTGAAATTTTAAAATCCAACTTTACGGGAATGATCATTAAATTTAGTTGGCTATTGTAGCGTTTTCGGTTCAATGATTTTTGTCAGAGTTATGGCCTTTAAAATAATTTTTAATTTTTAAAGTTTGTGCCCGGACTACCTCTCTTATACCACTAATGCAATTTCAATGAACTTTAACAGGATTGATGCTGTAGCCAAGTCCTTGTGCATATTGCAAGGGTTTTCCGGTTGAATGATTTTTGGCTGAGTTATTTGCCCCTTTGTAAAAAGGTGTTTTTTCTGTGTGTTGCCAGATACAAATATTGTTCGGACTACTCCTCATAAACTACTGGTAGCAATTTCATTCAACTTTACAGGAATGATCATACAAGTCTAGTTGTGCATATTGTCAGATTTTCCGGTTTCAACTGAATTTTTTGTCAGAGTTAAAAGCCCTTTAATAATTTTATATTTTTTTGAAGTTGTCCGGACTAGTTCTCTAATCAACTTTAATGCAATTGTCAATGAAAACTTTACAGGATTAGATCTGTAGCTATTTTGTACGATATCTGACAGGATACTCCGTGAATGTTGCGATTAGGTCCTTCTGTTCAAAAGAGTGACTTTTTTAAGGTAAATATTTTCTTTGGATTTGCCGTCAATAATATTGTATGAGTTTGATAAACAATTTACAATTTGAAGTAGTATCACATCTATTGCGGCATATGTCAGATTTTTTGCTTATTAATTTTAGCAATTTCTTTAGTCAGTTTATTTCTTTGTTTAAAATTTTCATACCTTTCAATACATTTAACTTGAATTTCCCTGAAACTTGTATAGTATTGATCTGGTTGCCAATCCTTGTGATTCTTGAATTTTCCGATTGCAAAATAGCATGGCCCCATTATTGATTGGAGAACGGATCGCTATCGTGGTTAACCAAATACACAATAGTAAACGACTATCTATAATGATTTTACAAACAACAGCAAATGATCACAGTAAAGTTGTTGAACATCATTCAAGAGGCATTAACGGTTAATGATTAATTAGAGATATTCATTAATAATTTTAAATTTTGAAGCTTGGCAGGATCTATGCTTGGTATATGACACTGAACGTCCATTTAATTGATAGCTAACGTTAAGCTAAGTAAATTACGTACATTTGAAGAGTATATTCAATTTGTTATCTTTCAGCTGTCAATGATTCTTCTTTATTTAACGATATCAGATAATTCTGTTTTGGGCATATCCAAATGTTTGCACTTTCCTAGAATTTAATATGGTGCCTTTTTCAATTTAAAATGCTACAAATCCTGTTAAGGCATTTCAGGTCTGCCGCGTGCTTACAATGCTTTTCACATTGAAAATTCATATGAGTCGACCAATAGCCTATCGTTTTTATTCAGTTGAAAGAGACATTATTGTTAAAAATTCCTACTCGACAAAGTTCCCTTCCTCTCTTTACAATGTGTATTGGTGAGCTCTCTTGACTGATATAATTAACTAAATTTGTCAGATATGCAGTTTATCAACAGAAATATATGCAATAATAAAATAAGTTCACGAAAAACGGTTACCGTGGGTATGAAAACAGGATGTAAACATATTTTTTATCAACGGGTGCCACTGTGTTTAAAAGCAGAATCTATCATACTAAAACATTGCTACAGGTACTTTACCAAGTATATATATGATTATACGTATAAATAGCTCTTTACAAAAGAACAACCTTTGACTTAAAATTGCCGCGTTGAGACGTAACCCTTTTCACAGCATACAAATGGAAGTGATCCTAAATGTGCACGTTCATTGGACAGGCTAGCTAAGTCAAACCGAGCCTGCAACATTTTCACTTTTGCCATTAAGGGCTATATTTTCACTCTATTTCGAATATTCCACGTTTAGTATTGCTACATGATACTTAAAGATTTTTCATAATCATTACCGTGAAAGAACAATGATTAATTTCTTTACAAGTACAGACAACAATTTGACGACTTTTAAAATCACTTATAGCGCAGCGAGTAAAAATCATTTCAATATTCATTTGTGTTTATGTAAATCGTATAGTAAATAAAATGTTTTTCATGGTTAACATAATTATAGAAAGTGAACGGTAGGCATGTTGCTTTGCATTTGCAACGGATTCTAAAATATGCTTTAAACTGAAGTCCCTTTTTTCGACTTGGGACTGGTGCCAGAATTGACAATTGAAGAAAAAGCCAAGATTTACGCCATAATTTAAATATTAAACATATAAACATATTAAGGTAATCTACTCCTTCAATTTTCATTTTGGAATATCGAAGTTATTTTATAACGTTGTTAATGCTTAGTTAACGCACATAAAAGCACATTGGTATAAAAAGACTCGAAAACTCGGCGAATAAAAATGGATACGACGTGTCTTATTTGGCTATAAATTGATCTCGTTGTATATTTATCCATGTTATAAGAATGAGAAAGAATATAAGTCATTGTTTGTTATACTCAATACAATACAGCCAGACATTAAAAATACGTTATGTAGCAATATAAATTTAATAATACGGTTGAGTTATCGATTGTGAAAATGGTCCGATGTAATACTAGTATTTGATTTATAGGGCCTCAATTCGTCTACCAATATGAAAAAGAATATAAAGAGGTGTTTTTT
>NW_026858408.1:0-7170 GCF_026571515.1 Ruditapes philippinarum | reverse complement strand
TAAAAATGTGTATGCTATCACTCTTAATATACCTTTCCGAAAACTGTATTCTGCTCCAAACATGCCATCTTTGCTATAGTGGAGTCACTTCCAAAACCTTGATCAAGTGATAAGCTCGGCAAATATCTGTAATCAATAAGTCCCAATATGTCAACTCATTCTTTCCGATGGAACTTGATAGAGGGTTTTGGCATTCGGCATTAATATTAAGCATGAATCCATTACATATGTGACAAAATATGTTTACAAACATATCTTGCTTTCTGTACGGAAACACGAACCCGCTGGTACATGCGAAAATGACATCTGATGGGCGCATGTCTAAATACATTGGAATAGGAAAGTTCATCACCGGGCAAGTGTCAATTAAATTGTTGAAACACAAACTTGATGTTTGAATAGCAATGTCATTTGGTGCGTAAAACTGTTTCTGACGCCTGTTTAGATAATTTTCATTTAACTCCTGGTTAATAAATATTTCATTACGGCAATAATGGACTCCCTCCCAGACAACAATGTCCTCTTCTTTCACATTGTGTTCTCTTGCGCACTTAATATTCTTGTAAATGTTTCCGGTCTGTTTCGATGATACTGGCAGAAGACTTCCCCATGGTGCTACCTGGAAATTTCCACATTTCTGATTTGTTGATAACTTACGCGTGTTTAATATGTCGGACATCATCCAAAAGGATTGAAGTTGAACCCTGTGATATGCATCAGTTGGTTGAGGTGATAAAGCATATAAACATTCATAAACCAGTTTAGTGTCCTTTTTTAATTCAATTTTTACCTGACCATCTTCAGTATTGTCGTTCCCTATAGGATATGCCTGATCTGGGAAACAGCAACTTCCATATTCTTTACAACTTGGGTCACAGGAACATTCTATAAAGGGAATTTTATAATGTACATACAATTGTCCCAAAATAAGAGTAAAGACTATCAAATCCTCTTAAATGTCTTTCCGTGATAACTAACAAGTAATTACCAGTATCTCCGTAAATGACCAACGACTAATAATATTGATTTCTGAAACAGAGGTTTGGACAAATAATCATTAGACTCAATATCCAAGATCGATTGTCAGGTATAAAATTTCGTCTCTCACGAAGATGAAGTAGCGATCATTGGATTACAAACCTGGGTTATTGAGCTAAGAGTTCGGACGAATTTTGTAAGACATGAAAAGCCATATATCGTCGCCTTAGTGCAATTAAGGAGTAAGTCCTTCTACATTTAATAGCAGTTAATCAGTTATTGCACAAAGGTGACCATATAATTTTGAGACAAGGTCTATGTAAATCTGAATCAAGCTATCTATTTATATTTTGTAAGAGTTACTCGTATACCACAAGCATTAAGCACACAAGGCCCACTCAATTACAAAACTATTTTAATAAAAACGAATACTTACGATGGCAACAATTACTTGAATTTAGGACTGTGTTACTCTGAGAGTTGTTCGCAGAGCAGATGTCTTGTCCGGTACACAGTAATCTTGCCATCTCACTAATCTTAGCTCGGCTTATACCACTTTCGCAATCATACATCAGCACAAATAAAAGCATCACTAAAGATACTTTATATATCTGTCTCATATTTAACCTAAAAAGAAGGTTGACAATACATTACTGCACTGATATAGTGCTAAAATTCGTGTCATAAATTTTCGAATTTAAGTACAGTTTTTAATGTAATACTTTTGATAACACTGTATGGTTGCAAAAAATATGATAAAAAAGATAAACAAGGAAAGGTGGCGTTCAATGAACGCAACCCCCACACGACCCAGCAACAAGAACCAGTGGCAAGGAGCCCAGGCGGACCGCAAACAAAAAACAGGACAGGGCACGGACAATTAAATCACTAAAATGATACATAATTTGTAACTGATAAGGAATTCAAAGAAAACAAATAAATGATCGAACAACAGGCCCACAAAGTCAAAGGGCACATGGAAAGGGACAGGAGACCGGGGCAAGGGGGGGGGGGTAAGCAAAGAAATAAAAACTAGGGGCAAAGAGGAAGATACTTCCGATACTTCCCGTAGACGAGAAAACAACAAGGGACACAAGAAAAAGTGAGAAATAAAAACTAGACGCAAAGGGGAAGATACTTACCGTAGACGAGAAATCAACAAGGGACACAAGAAAAAGTGTCACCAAAACAGTATGAAACAACAAAGACATACATCTGAGGAACACAGAGGGGCGCCGCCTTGGAACGGTCAGCAGCATAAAAATGACTGCTGGGGAGTTTTAACCGGTAAATGGTGCACCAAACCCCGCTCTTAGCCCCACCATGTTCCTATAAACGAGACAGTGTAAATAAAATGAATCCCCGCCTAGTAAAATTCTAACAGTTGTTATGGTTACAAAAGGTTAAATAAGTAAAACACCAAAATGATCATGTAGAAACCTATAAAAGTAAACCCAATGACCATAACAAAAGTACTCAATGTCCTAAAGGAAGACAGCGCAACAAGAAAATCACCTACAAGGGCCCGACGAAGCAAGGCAGAAGACGAACATTAAAACAATTCAGTCCCAAAGGGCTTTAAGAACTGTCCATCATAGAGTCTCCCACTTGATCCGTCGTAGGTAATCAAAAGAGAAAAGCGTAGTGTCCGACTGTAAAAGGGTTGAAATCCTTTACGTTGCTACAAGCTCTAGCGAATCTAATTAACTGAGAAACATATACCCCGTAAGATGTTGCATGGAGTACGTCTCCATCTAAATGTGGATAATTAACTATACAAAAGTCAAAGTCATCTCTTTTATCATAAATTTTCGTGAGAATAGAATTGTTGTTGATAGTAATATGAAAATCCAAAAATGATGTACTAAAATTTCAAGAGTTCGTTTTATTAAGTTGTAGTTCATGCGGATAAATTTCAGACACCATTTGATCAAAATAAGAATTATCCAAATTAAAAATATCATCAACGTATCTGGAAGTATTATTAAATGCGACTATAACATCTTGTTGTTTATCTTCAGAGAGACTTAACATAAAGTCTCTATCATAGCAGTACAAAAACAAATCTGCGACCAGGGGTGCACAATTAGTACCCATTGAAATTCCTATGATTTGTTTAAATAGGGTATTACCAAACCTGACATAAATGTTGTCTAAAAGAACAGAGAGTGCTCTACAAACTTCGTCACTGGTCCACATAGTATAATGTTTAACAATACCGTTAGTAAAAAAAGCTTTGTTAGAATTACATGCTAGAAAGGTAACCTTTTCCCGTGCAAAAATTTTCCGAATTAGGGAAATTAGTTTATCATTGATTAATTTATGTGGCAAAGTTGTATAAAGTGTAGAAAAATCGTATGTACTGACAGTTGAAGCTTGAAAGTTTTTAATTTTGAATTTATCCAAGATTTCGCCAGAATTTTTAATAGACCAAAAGAGATGTTTGTATGTGTTTTCATACACTTTATCACAATATCTAATTATATGTGTTTTAATGGCAGTCAAACAAGACGTCAATAAAATAGAAAGTTTACTTGTAGTGCAAGATGTAGAATAAGCAATGAATCTGGCTTTGTATGGTTTTTTATGTTATTTAGGAATCCAATACATAATAGGAAGTTTGAGTTCTTTTTCATTAATTTGGACTTTAAGATTGGAAATAATAGTAATATGATTGTTTACAATGTTATTTTCGGAGGCAGAGGTTTTAGAATACGCATTCGTACTATTTAGTTCCTTATGTAAAACGTTAATGTAATGGATTCGGCATACAATTATAATATTATTAGCCGCCTTGTCCGCTGGCACCAAAACAAATTTTGAATGAAAAGCTAGAATATCCTTTTTCAGATGTCTTAAAGTAAGTCTTGGTTTAGGTGGCAAAAGATGTTCATTTGCACGATAAAAGTTAATACGTGAATCAATAATTTTAAAGAAGTTCCGTTTCCATGTAACTAGAGCGTTACTATCTGCATTTTCACGGCGACACCATTTGACCGAAAAATCCTCTATAGATTCAGCAATCTGACCACGACAAGCATTAAAATCAATCTCAGAGGGAATTCTGTATTTAGGTCCTTTCAAGAATAAGTTACGAATTCTTTTGTCTGCAATTATATGAAAATTACCAGTGATTATATGGCCAAAATCTGAATTACAGAATTTAGAAGTATTGCAGTCTCAAGTTGTTGGAGTATAAGACTGAATATCTAAGTCAGAAACCACTTTGTTGTAATTAAATATGATATTTCCAACAGGTTTCTTATATTTATAGCAAATAATTGGTATCTCGGAGTTTTGAAGTATAAAGGAACTGAATTAGTGACACGTTTATTTTAGATTTACGTTTGATGTTGCCATTTGTACGTACTCCATGAGATCGGGATTTACGTTTACGAATATTCAGAATAGAAAATATATCAATGTTTGGATCTTTAGAGATGTTACCTAGTTGATAAATATTGTCATGTAGGCCAAGTGGGAAAGGCGTTTGTAAGTTCTTGATCCATTTTAATTCTGCTAAGTGTCTAACTTTAACTTTAAAACTAGCAGAAGCATCAGAATCATAAGTTATTTGTTCCACTGGTTGAATTGAAACATTTTAAATGAATGACCATCTTTACGAAAATGTTGATATAAAAAAGTTGTAAATTTTGTGCGATCTTTCATTTTATAAAAATGTTCACGGAATCGAATTTTAAGAGAACGTCCTGTCTGACCAACATACTGTATGCCACACCCAGGGGTGTTTCAAGTTAAAACATAAACAAAATGAGTTGCTTTTCAGTCAATATCTGTATTTAAAATAATATTAAAAGTTCTCCCATTTACATTAGAGGTTATTATAGACCTGTGCGATAAAAAGTTACAACATCCGCACCTCTTACACTTATTTATAAAAGGATACACTCTAGATCTATGAGGATAATTTGTATGAGTGATATTATATTTCTTTAGAATGGTATGTTTTATAGGGGAAAGCCTAATGCGTAAAGAATTGCAAAGTCGACTTTTATTGGATAACCATGAAGTTTTTATGTCACCAATATATATGTTTGCAGCATTTTAAGTCTGCAATAAAATTAACAGGTTTTAGAGCTGTGCGTAGAAAGGTTGTAAGCTTATACGGTCAGAGCCATATGGGATGGTTGAATATCATCAATAGATATAGAGGATATTTGTTTTACAGTATTACTGTTTTTAAAGTTCACGAAATGAAATAAGATTACATCTTACACAACAAACAAACACATTTTTCTTTTCATTTTATGCTTAAAAACAAGTTTTAATGAAATTTCTTGAATATTAACTTAAGTATTAAAATCTGTTTTCCCTACTGGTAGCCTCATTTTAGTCGAATTTCTCATAAAATACAAGAAGTCTTGGGTTGTAAAATAAGTTTGACAATCAAACGTTAAATGGTGGTGATATTATCCATTTAATTCAAATAATATGAATGATCGCTTTTTTAATAATAAAAGCAAACAATTTTAGTAAAAGAAAAGTCACACCAGCCGACCTTATTTCTGTTACTCTCAGCAAATTTATATTAGACCGGGGCTTTGTAAAATGAAACGGCCGCAATTTTTAAAAATTGTGAATTTCACGGGAGGTAAATAACTGTGTTTGATTCTGAGGGATACCATTTGGATTTGCTAGTCATACCTCTATTTAAAAGAAAGATACTGATACTTTTGTTTAATTGTTACAGACAATAAATAAGTGCTGACAGATGTGTAAACGTTCAAAAAGCGGCTAGGAAATTGGAAAACATGGATTTTTTTAAAGACTTCCTTACGAATGCTGCCATTGCTTTTCAAGTTTTTAGGCAGTTATTGCTCGTAGGATACTTAAATATGCCCAAATGTCATCAAGAGCAGTTTTGCTTGAGGAAGGAATTGTATCTTTCAGACGTAAAAATGAAAATAGAGACGATAATTGGTGATTGGTAATTTGAGTGAATTGAAGAAAGTTTTCTCCTTTTATTACTTTTGAAATTTAAGTTATTTATCAATTTCAGTTTTGCTGTTTCTCTAAACAGCCCTGACAATGTCAGAATTGTCAGCAATAATAAAATTGAGGTACCACAAGGGGAAAATTAGTCTCGTCATTGAAAAGTGTGAAATTATATTTTGATAATTTTCACTGTGAAATTAGCAAATATATTTTTCACGGATAAATCAGTAATCCACCGAAAAGCATAAAATAAAATAAAAATCCACTCGAGTTGATCTAATATGAAGACACAAAACTCTTGTATAAGTGTTGTAAAAAAGTGAGAAGAAAGGTCATCAAGGCAAGCAGACGCTCACAGAACGCAGCCTTCGACACAATCCAGTCACACTAGCAAAAGTCTTTATAAGTTTGACAAGAATGCACAATTGCTATCATTGATGAAATGTTTACAGAAAAAATATATGTTCTGTTTGCCCGGTGAAAATCGCCGTAACAAAAATACAGCGTGTTATAGACGGGTTTCAAACCTGTTTATTATTTTATACAGCATATTTATACTATACTAAACTCGAACAGTGCAAAGTGGTGTTTTTTAAATATATATTTCCATTGTTATATCGAAGTATCTCTTTTACGAAGCAGGGTCTGTTATAATTGTTTGGAAACTTATAGTAATTGTTAAGAATGGATATAAATTTACTTTCCACAAAGTGAAATTTTGTTGGTCTGTTCTTCTAATCCAAAATTCTGTTTATTGATTTCAACAGCTGTACAACGAAAATGTTATAATAATTATAATTGTTGACAACAGATTATTCAAAAGACGGAAATTTATTTTTAGATAAATATCAAATAAACAATAATTATAAATGAACAATAATATAACTTCTCCTTCTCTACAATTCTGACACCTGTCTTTGCTTTGCGATGTTTTATATACGTTATATATCGATCCAATTTCCAGGCTACTCGTTTAAAAACCATAGGTTTTGAGTTAATTGGGAAGTGTTTGAGAAATTATCCGGATTATATTATGCTTATTTGTATTTGCTTATATTTAGTATTTAATCACTGAACACAAATGAAACGGAAACAATTATTGCTGAGTTCTCTACTCATTTTGTGGCGCCGTTATATGTCGCAACACCGCTAAATGTCGCATTTACTGCTAAATGTCGCATTTACCGCTAAATGTCGCACCATTGCCGCTAAATGTCGCAACCGCCGCTAAATGTC
>NW_026858407.1:0-44488 GCF_026571515.1 Ruditapes philippinarum | reverse complement strand
AATACGGATTAAAAAAAGATTGGGCTTGATTGTATGTCAGAATGATAGCAAACTTATAGCATTTTGCATCATCAAAGGCCTTGAAAAAACATTTCTTCCTACAACGGCAGGATTTTCACTTCGGACGCCTGCTACATTTTCCAGAAAAGACACACTGCATTTATTTTTGAAAACGTGACCGTCAGTGATGATTGCATCAATGAAATTGGTATAACAGTAATCAGATTTGGGAAAATGATAACTCATATGGTATTGTATGATTTTATTAACCTGTCAATTCCATACTGATTATACAGTCAATGCACAGAATATATCAATATCCGATAAATATTCGGTTTATTCTATGAGAGGTGCGCAGTGAGATGTGATTAAATTTTTCTTGTTTCTGTGAATAAGTTACACTGACCGTTATAATGCAATAGAGTAAACAACTGGTATATATTGTCTAAATGTCCAACGTATTGTAAGATCGAGGTAGAGTGTGTCCTTGTTTTCTTTCTTATTTTCTTACTATTTTCAACATTTGTTCTTTCTATTTTTAATATGTTTTGCACTTTTTTTGTAAATACTATACTTTTGTATAAAACATTGTTTAAGAATAATATTGAAAAGTCATTAAAAATACAAATACAAAACGTGACAATTCAGTGTTTCTTAGTTGTTTCATATCCGTGTAGACAATTTTGCAAGCGCTCGACCATTTTCATTTAAAACATAGTTAAAAATAAAGAAAGAATAGGTTTTAAAAAAGTCAAAAGAACGGATTGAACCTGGGGCCTCTTATGTATTAGTTAATCACTTAACCGACTATGCTATTGTGGATGTTACGAGAACCTACATGAAGCTAGTGGGAGTTTTCCAAAAGTAATTGATATCATTCCATATTAATTTTCGTAAAATAAACGGACAAAACCGAATGGGATCGAATATTTAAATGAGTGCTATAATGCATTCATAATTGACAGGTCAATAAAATCAGACTATATAATACCTTTACTCTCTTACTAAGGATGTTTGTTTGTTTGTTTCATTTTACGCATTTTCCCAACAGTATTTTAGTCATATAGGCGGGTAATTTCCTAACCATCGTTCCTGGAGAGTTACACCAGTACGGAGACTTACTAAGTCAATTAAGTACAAGAGCTAATTCTAATATCTTGTAATAACCTAAAATTGGTCATAATCAATATGGTAATCAAAAATAAATACCTTCCTCTCGACGATACGTTTTCTCTAAATTAGATATAGAGGGGTTTTCTTGTAAAGGTTTAAGCAAAGCATGAGAAACAGTTATTAGGATATAAGTCTATAAAATATCCTATTAAATACGTTCAGCCATATGCGGCAAAATAATATTTATAGAATGTATTGAAATAGTAATTGTTATGAATGAAATTAAACAATTTTGTCCATTCTTATGTCATGCTACATGTAAATATTTACCTTAATAATTGTAGAGGTTGAAATATAAAATTAAAATCATTAACCATCATTCTTTTGATTTCTCTATGTTAAAATGGTGAAAATACATGTAGATCAAGTTTTTTCTGTTATGCCCCTTTTTAATAAATTAACAAAAGTGTGTTTTGATGTGGAAATGAGCTTTGTATAAGATTTCAGATTAAATAACCAAGCACAATTTTTTATAATAATCCTAGTCAATGTTAAATGTTTCTTTATCTATTTCTTTCAATGTCCTCCTTTGCCTATTTTTAGAGATAATTTTATTAAAAAACATTTACATTTCAATTTCCCATGTAAAGCAATAACAAAATAACTTTGTCAACATCAAAACCAGGTTAAAATAAAAGAATAACCCATTGTCCAATAAATAAGTAGCTAAGCTATTTGTGCCTTTGACCTTAATGACTAAAATGTGTGTGAATATTACAGGTGTTCCCAATATGCCTTTTATAGTCATGTTGAACATATTTTAGCCACAGAGTTTCTTGGAACAATCCATTCAAAGCTTAAGGAATATAATATCAAAATACAACACACAATAACAAAAGTACAAAGCCTGCTCAGACTGCATTGGTGACAAAGACCTACCACTTCTAGCTTAAATCACATTGAATCTACAAAAACTTTACTAGTTTAATCACGTAATAGTGGCAGAATCTGGGAGGAATCCTTTATAAACATCAAAACAATATAAAAATGGCCTAGATCCTGTTCTTAATTCAATAATCATATTTTGCTTATAAAGACGTTTTCGGGAAGTTTTCATATAGATATATAGGCAAAATTAAAACTGTTCAATGGAAATTATCTAAACTTGGCATGTTGTTAGAATACGATAACACAGTTTATAGCATTATTATCAAAATTTAATTAACAAATACAAGTTCTAGCTTTTTTTAAATAGTTTATAAATAAGACCGGAAGCAATAAAAACAATTAAAAAATCGCATATTCGGCTTAAAGAAGCATTTATTTTGGAGTTTTTGTATATAAAGTACAGAACTACCTTTAAACATAGCACTTAATACCTGTATGAGAATTCTGAAATGGGAGACCACCTAGAGAGTAATGAAACAGAACAAAAAACACATGTTTTAAACATTTATTTTAATTGCATTACTGAATTGGTATTCAAACCTAAAGGTGTTTCTACTTTTGGATAAATAATGATTTAAATGCTGTTTCCTACGACATCCATTTAGAGAAATTGATAAATCATTAAATAAAATTATTGTTATATTATACTTTTAGGGAAAGGAAATCCATTATTTGTTTGTTTGATTTTTCTCTAATCTAGAAAAATGCACGTTCAAAGATTCAAATGCTACTTTTAAGACTTTAAGACACTTGATATTTTGTTATTTGACGTCAATCGAAGACTTGCGTGATTAATTGGAATTACTTTTTTCCGTGTATATTCTAATAAAATCCGATCTATTTGCACTTTTACTTTTGAGTGACTTTCATCATTATGGAAACCGTCTCTTAATTTTACTGCGATGAATTCTGCTTAAGCCGGTGCTATGGGGCGCGGACAGTAACGCTTGAAATTCGATATTCGCATTTATGCTCGTAACAAAAGTTAAATCTTTGCAGAAAGGCTTAACGTTTTCATGAGATAAGCAGTAATGATTGTGAAAAGAAAAAAACAAGAAGAACAAGAAAGGGCGTCACTCAACGAACGCATCCCTAATAAAAAAAGCCAGCAACACAAGACCGCTGGCATGGGAATGTTTTGATACAAGTAATTTTATAGGCACAAAATACCCGCCGACTATTTTCATTGTATAAAAGCTTGCGAAATTCGATATTCACACTTATGGTCTTAATAAAAGTTAAATCTTTACAAAAAGGCTTAACGTTTTTCATTATACAATAATAAATCAATCGGAAAACAAACAACTTTTTTTTGCTTTTTAAAGTGTTAAATCATGCGAAGTGTAAATACAAAACAGTTTTTGCGTATCGCGTAGTAACAAATCTTTCCATAAATTTCAATTTCTTTTTTTACACAAAGAAAAACTGCTATTAACTTTGTTACCTCAATGTGTGAATATATAAGAACTATTGTCAAACATTTAATCAGGAAAAAGAAACATTCATTTTTTTCTTTCCATTGTGCACCAACTGTACACTGTTTTAAGATGATATTAAATCTTTTTTTTGTTATTTATTTAAATATGTCCATATACTTAAAAAATTTCTGGTATAAAAATGCTGCTGCATTTCACTTTCACATACTAAATCAAACCGTCTAGAAAGTATGTTTTCACTGAACGAATTTTATTTCGTTTAAAAACTATATACTTAATTAGCATTCATAAAGTAAATGGTATTTCTGTAAAACTGATTTCATTAAGATTTCATTTTAACTTCTTATACATTTTATTTAATTGCCAAGAGCTTGGTTATTTTGGTATTTTCTTTTTTCAAATTGTTTTCTGCCTTTTGGTTAACTATATTTCAAACAGTACACATTATTTGTCAATATAAATGTCGTATTGAAATAGTTCCGAAGCAACAACCTGTTTAAAGAGTTACATTAAATTGAGCGATTTGAAAATTGCGTGAGTCATGCGAATGTATCAAACAATATTTTACGTTTTCTTTAAGTTTCAGCATATGCTGTCTTCCTTTTAAATGTTTCAATAATTGAAATGTAACAGCTACAACGTACAGCATTTAAGTAGACCGGGATAATTTTACAATTTAATCCCTTTTATTTAAGTTTCTCAGTTTGATCAATTGATTACATTGAAAGAAAACAGGAATACACGCTTTACCTAAATCATTAACCTTTAAGTCACAATGAAAATAAAATATAAATTTAAGAAGTTAATAGAAACAACGAGCTAAATTAAATACGGTAACCTCTAACTACATTTATTGTTTTCGATAATGCACAAATTTAACTCAACTGACGCCATTCTGCTCTTCAACTTACTATAAACTTTTTTCTAATTGAGACAAGCTACATGGTCAAAATATTTGTATTTGCTATGTTCGAATTTGTAGATTGCAAATAGAACTGAAAATAATTGTTACCTTGGGAGAATAGAGTGCCTTATCGCTTGTGAAAATACAAAAACAATCAAGTTTATTATAATAATTTATATGATATATTAATAAAGAGCTTCTAAAAAGAAAAATCAACTTGATTACTTTTCTCTATGGTGGAGCCTCCAATTAACATGTAACACATTTTATCATCAGTAATGGTTGACTGCAGGTCAAGAAGAAAAGATTGTGGCATGAACTGCCTCGAATGAATTTGTTTGGTAAAAATACGTACTTTTTAAACTGTTATACATATATGTTGACTGATTCCAAATAATGACATGTATGCTAAATTAATGATAGAGTGCAATTTAGAATTTTGGGAAAGGGAAATCCCTCGGGAGAAATGGGACAAAGATTTAACAAGTAAAAAAAATGAAAATTCGGTTTAAATTTAGAGATAACTTTAAATGAAACAATGCATCCTATCACCGACCTCAGTATTCAAAATAGATAATTCATGTCTAACAAGCTATTAAAGTTATTTTTGACATATCATACAAGCATAATATAGACCAATTAATTTATTACAACGTCTTTCGTACGCTTCATTTTCCTGCGATGTGAATTAAGGACGAAAACATGAGGACAAAAAGAATTTTCAATATGATTTCTACAATACATTCTCAGGAGTGGATCCACGATTTCCGGTAAGGGAGCGCCAGATAAATAATTTTGACGGCGCAAGCGGCGAGTGGGGACATATTTTAGTGGAGAGCGTTGGATAAGGGAATATTTGGGAATTGAAAGTGTAAAATGTGTGCATTTTGATCTTTAGATGAATTCTGACATTCAAATATAATTCTTTATTTACTGAAAATGTCTCCTTATACCTGTCGTGAGGCAAACACTTAATACAGATAGTTTCATCCTTGTGGGCAGCGAAATATATAAGTTCTTCAGGTCTTGAAGAAAGCAAACCTAACATTTTAATTAGCAAACTCTTTTGTTAATTAATTTTAATGGCACATTTATCCTCAAATTGCTGTCATTTATGTTTTGTCAAAAACTTCTTTCTTTTAGAATCCAGCCACAGTTTCTCAAATATCAAGTTACCTTTTGCATTTTGGCAATTAGCACAGTAAAGGTGATTTGATATTTTGTATAAGTATACATTGTGCTACCTTTTCATTACAATTGTTACACATTTGGTATTGTTTTATTCATGTGATAAGGATATGTTTTGTTCTAAATCTAAATTTTCAACACTCAGAAACAAATAATTGCCCTTTTTAAGGAGAAAAAACAATTGATTTCTTAAGACTAACGTGCAAAATTAAAATATCTTCAGAAATGCAAATTAAATAGAGTCATATTCATAAGTCAGACGTTGTAGCATTGACATAAAAGAGGGTAGCGTTAAAGTTTTCCAAGGCAATAAAATCATTACATATCATGTCAGTTTCAATTAACATCAAATGTGCCGAAGTTTGGTCAAACACTCATTTTAATTTTTCTTTAAAACAAAATATCGTTCCATCCTTCCATCTTTATAAATTACATGAACTTCTGGATAAACTAGTCTTTCATGACTTCATGACATGTTTAAATATTTTATAATTTAAATACTCTTCACATATATTCAGGAAATAAAATATATTCAGTATTGTTAAATGGATTTTAGATTCTTCGATCTGCTTATTTTGTAACATTCGATATAATTATGCAATTCTTGTTTACCTCATCATTATAATAGCAAAATACTATCTGGAATATCACAATAACTACAGAAATATAAATCATATTCTAACTGGCTGTTCTCAAATTTTGAAATGATTACAGAATCAATAACAATTGTCGGACGCAGTCCACTTAAGAGGCAGACAATTAATCATAACTGTAGCAATAAGAGGCAATTTCTAGTCTGAAATTCTTATCTTGTTATACCAACAGGATGTGCACTTGACATAAACGCATTTGCGCAGGTTATTAGCATAATGGAAATAGTTGTTTTATTCTTGTATTTATTTATTTTTAATTTAGTTTATATTTTACAGAATGTTTACTTTTATCACGGGATTATGATAATGGTATGAGAACCGTTTTGTCATCCACGTTTTAGATAAATTTTGCAGTTTTCGAAATCACTATATATATTTTAATTATAGATGCATGTAACAGAAACAAGGAATTCATTTTAAATGTTATACATTTGATTAAGATTAGACATGCTAGTATAATGATATAATAATAACGAACAAATTTGAAAGTTTCAATGTTGAAATAGATTAGTATATATAAAAGACACCTGTTGTTTTACAAAACGGTGAATTTCAAATCAATGTTTGGAATAAAGAAAATTATATTCAATTAAGATTAAAACAAAGTCATATTTTAGTACCATCTTATTTTCTACAAAACTTCTTCAAATAAAAACTAAATACACTCGAATGCAATATGCGAGAAGCTTGTATTTAGGGACAGTACACAAGATGACATAATAAACATGCAAATACTTGTATAGCATAAAGCAATAAATATTGTAATAGGTTAATAAATTTTATCTCAGTCATATAAATGTTTTGCAAATCGTGGTCGACTCGTCCAGGAAAAACCAAAAACAAAAAAAAACCTTTTAAAGTTTTTGAATTGATTTCAGTGTTATTTAAGGGAAAATATTTTTGGAAACCTGTGCCCATTTGCCATCACAGGAAAGTGACTGTCAAATACCACCGAATGTTGGGCCTCATCCTTGCAAAACATTTAACATTTATACAAAATGATGTAAAATGTCTACACTATGTTTCCGTTAAAAATTAAACAATACATTTTATTTAGGCAAAGCTTGTACGCTTTTTAAAAAAAATTACTTTTCGCAAAAAATTTTGGCATTGAATTTGAATGTGTGAGTGTCCCTAAGAGTTGCTCGCTAGAAACTGATTTCCGAATATGAAAACCCCGATTAAATACAGCTCGAATCATTCGAGCGAACAAAGAATGTACATAAACCGGTTTTGTATTAAAAACGCTAGTACAAAGGTACTCATCTATACGTTGTAACGATGAGTACCAAATAGGTATGGCATATGTTTTTGAAGAATAAAACAAATGAAAATCAGCAAGAACGTCTAGACATGGCATGACCATAAATAATAATCCGTCTAAAAAACGTCAGAATTAAAGAGGCTTAAACATTATTTTGTGAATCCGACTTCGTAAATGAAGGTGTTTCTAAAATGATAACCTGTTTATAAAGAAGATGTATAATGAAATGCGTTATTCTAAAGAGTTAAGTATAATACCAAGTAATAAATAACAGATGTTATTTCCCATCAATCATCTAAAATCTTTAAATACTTTTACGAGGCCGTAGCTAAAACTCATAAAATATCCAAAACATAGCCATTTTAAACGAAAACTAAAATGTTGTGATAAAACGCTGATTTCCTACTTTGTGAAATTGTGATACATGTATTTAACAATAAACAAATAAAGCGTTACATTAAATGTGCAATGAATTACATTCCTCATTGATATTCATATATATTAATCCAAATTCAATTGAAAATTATTTTCAAAACATGACTTTTATGAAAATTTTGAAAATAATTTTGTTTGCTCAACTTGAGCAATAAAAGAAAAATGTTTTTCTTTCCGACGTTTTGATTATTTTAAAAGTTCAAACATACTGATTTTACTCAGAAGTGATTTCAAAGAGGCAGAATAAGTAGACAATATAATTTTGAAATTCCAAACGACATATGTGCACATCTATATACATGTGTAACATAGAAACTACCATTGAAGTAACGTTACCTGATGCATGTTATGAGAGTCAAGTTTCCAAGTAATATGTACCTATTATCAACAAAAATGATGTTTTGTTCATTTCTTAAGGACATGTGTCTATGGCTATTGATATAATCTAGAAACAAACGTGGATGGTGTGTAAGAGGATATATTTTAGTAAGCTTTTACACTAAAACTCTATAGGATTCTATTTACACTTACTTGGCTTTTATTCTTACGTTCATTCCGTTCAGCTGTCTTTCAGAGACTGTAGTTAAGCCAGATCATGGTATTTTAGTGTAATTTAGTATGCTCTTTTATTGTCAAAATCCTATTAGATGTCAATTATGTGCTCTGTAACATAGGAAGTCTATTCACAACTAAAGTCAATAAAAACATTAAGTTCATATGTACTGATGAGTTCAAAGAAATAATAATTATTATCACACTTATTGTTGATCAACAATATGTATAAAAATACAGTTATTTTATTGTTTTACTTTTAATTACCCTTAAAACAAAACAATGTCTTTTTTACTTTAATTCCTTAACTGTTGTTTTGGCCGTTCAATTGCTTTATGTTTCATATAAAGGGCAGTTCCGTATGTAATTTGTAATTAAAGCCCAGAATAGTTTTTCCATGAACATGCGTTATGCAAAATTAGTTTGCAAATAATTATATTTTATAGTGATTTGTTGACTTGCTTTGTATAAACATGTTTGCTTAATTCACTTGTAGTGATTTATATTTTATCACTATTGTAGTGGTATACGTATATATATCTTCCACTCCACAATGTGTTTTACTCTTAGTTTAGATCCAGAGTTTTCTTATATTTTTCTGAAATTCACTCACATTTTAAACAGTTTACAAAAATTTTAGTAAAACGAAAACTTAAAACTGTTATGGCCAAATAATTTATACAGACATATTGAAATAAAAATTGTGAAAAACTTGATAATGTAATTAAATAATTTCCTGTCCATTCTGATCCATTTTTGCCATGCTAAACATGCTCCTAAATAATTGTAGAACTTTGATCATTATTTTACATTGCTGTTTTTGAGTCAAAATGGTGTACATACATGCAAACCCATTTTTGTCCTGTTTGTCCCCTTTTAATAAATTAAAAGAATGTGTTAATGTGGTTTTGTAAAAGATTATTGATTTAATGACCTAACACAAAAGACAATAACTTTTAAATGGTACTTTATACATTTCTTAAAATGTCCTTTTCCCTGTTGTTGGAGTACATTTTAATGAAAAATATCAAATAAAGCTTCGTTGAAACGCAATTCCAAAATCGCATTGTCAACACTTTTAAAACGGCCACTTTAGACACTTTGTGATATATATCTAAAACGACTTGTCACAGTTTATTAAAATAAAGATGTTGCTGCTTCAGTTATGTTCAGACTATTGATAAGAGTTATTTGAAACTATTGTTAGAGATTATTTATGCCCGCCGCTTGAAGTAACAATTTCATGGGATAAAGAATCTCTATAGAATGCCAAAAATGACAAAATGAAAATGTTGCAGGTTTGGTTTTATTGAACCTGTTCATGGACGGTACTGGAAAGTTACCGTCCACGCCCCCTAGCACTAGCTTAGAATTCAATATTTAAATATGAAACAGGTAAAAATATTTAAATTAAGAAACATCCGCAGATGTGTTCATAAATACCTCTTGTGGTTAAATTATCATGACCTTATTTTTAAACATATCATCTATATTCAACATTCACAATCTTCGGAAATCACAAAATGCATTGCAAAATTAATGAATACAGAAATGCATACGGTTGAATGGTTGAAACATCTCCCCGTACATGTTCCTATTTCTTGAGACGTTAATATAGTTGTTACGAGTTGCCTGGAGAGTAAACATCAGGTTTTATGTCTGTCTTTCCCAGAGATTGATAGAATGCAATATCTTGATGCATGCGATTTTACGTGTTGCAGAAATATTCAAACAGTTGTCAGAAAAAATATTCATTAAATTATTTTTAAACTATGAATTCGAAATATTAAGAATGTTTAACCATGCAAAAAAACACAAAGTTTAATACTCGTATAACAATTACTATTACTGAGTAGTGAACAGTGTAGATGGTACGGATGTTTGCACTGGTTGCACGGGTAGAATTATCTATTACCAGAGAGTTGAAGATCATTAACACATTTTTATGGTTTTATATCATAAATATAATGCTCAAATGAAGATTTATCAATTTTGTAGGTTCCAAAAGGCAATATTTGTAAAGATATTACAGAAATTTAATTTCATATTAATAAAGGGAGGTAATGAAAAATTCATTTTTCTATAAAGTCTAAGCCAGATGTTTTAATTACAAATAATTACATATATTTAAATGATTACATATAATGTTGACACATATTTGCAGTATATATTTTAGATATTCTTTGATTTTTGAAAATAGTTTTATAAGTATGATTATATACATATATAAAAGATTTCACTTATGTGTGATATCAACTTTAAATACAACATACAGGATCTTTAACAGTTGCAGTTAATTACAAATATAAACTACAAGATAAGGTTATCATAAAAAATCGTGTGTAAATAAAAGCACAAGCAATATGTGGTCAAACAACTTTACATTTCATATACATATTCAATATCTACGAATATCATTATGAAATTGTCTATAAAATAGATTAAGGAATAAAATTGCGAAAAGACGTTGAATTCATGTGAACTTATCAAAGTCGATATGATTCATGACCCATGTTGAGAGGGCAGCTATGGTTGCTTTAGACCATTTAAGTAAAACGATGATGGAAGTAACAGATGAACCGCCGCATATTTTTAACCATTGTTCTGTATCTTAGTAGCAGTAGTCGATAGCATATGAATTCAAAAAATTGTCATTACAGAGTTTAAAAATAAGTTTATATATAAACCAGACTAACCAGCCGGCTACAGTAAATTCCAATTAGATGAATAAAGAGTGACACTCGAAAGGACCGATTTACGAGTTTATATCTAAAATAAGGCGGTGCTTACTAATCATATGATTATATTTCTAGCCGATCATCAATAATCTCTGTTTGTAATGTCTTGTTCTGTTTTTGTTTGGGGTCCTCCTGGACTCCTGACTGCTGCTCCTTTTTGGTCGTGTGTGGGTGCGTTGATTGAACTCCACCTTTCCTTTTCGATCTGGTTGACCATAGTTTTACCCTGGGCTATCTGAATGTGTATAATGGATTCGACAACCTTTTAATTTGAAACAGTCTATTCAAAGTTTAATATATTTGTATATCAAAAGACTAAACTCGAGCGAACAAAAATATACAGCCTGCTCATATTGCACTGACCTTGCTCTGTACTGGTTGACAAAGACCGCAAATTTTTTGCTTTCTTAAATCACTTTGACTTCACATTAAGCAATAACTATCTTATTTTGAACACTTTATAAAGTTTAGCAATCATAACTTTGAAGAGTCTAAAATAATCGTCACCTATAAAAAGAAAATGTTTAATTCCCTTTTAAAATCCCATGATTATTTTTTACTTATTATAGATTCCTTTATAGTAAATATTAAAAGCATAATTAAATATTAATTAATTCATACAATTTCAAACCTACCACCAAAATGAGTATGTGATACGATTATTATTAAGGAAAACATATAAAAAGCTCAAATACTATTTAACATAATCTTAACAAACAATGGAAATGACTAATAACTAGTTCATGTGAATTTCTTATGTATGTAGTATGTTTGTATATTGGATTCTTTAAAATATCTTAATTGAAACAGAAACATAAGATAGAAAAAATAAGAATCCCTAAAGAAAGCCCAACATGGCAAAATTGAAAATGTTGCAGGCTCGGTCTGATTGAGTCTGTTCATGGACCGTACTGTCAAGTGCAAACTACGGTCCACGCCCCCAGCACATGCTTAAGCAGAATTCAACATTTAACATCAACTGCTACAATTTTAAATTTTGAAACATCCGCAGATGTGTTCATATGAACCATTCTATGAAAAGCGGCATATGGTCCCCAAGTAAAAAAAAATTCGAGTGCCCTAAACGAGAAAACAATTGACGGACATTAATAAAATAGAATTTTGAAAGGGGTCAGAGGTTATGACAGATAAGACGTCAAAAGACAAATTTAAAAAGCAGGTCACATATCCTAAGGGTGATTCAACAGTATTCAAGTGAGGAATACTGAAACCACCCAACAAGAAAATAGCCAATAGAAAAAACTTAATAACCACAAGCATGTCGTGCTGAACGATCTTTAAGGATCGGAAATATAACATCTCTGATTGAATGTACGGGGTGACTTTTTACACCCACCATACGGCACAAACAACGCTGACGTGGCGATGAAATAGAGAAAATAAGAATCCCTAAAGAAAGCCCAACACGGCAAAATTGAAAATGTTGCAGACTCGAGACACATTTATATAATAATTTTTTTCAACATCACGTTAAATAAGTGATATTTGCCTAAAAACTGTCTTATAAGTTTATATTCGATTGTGTAGGAAGCTAGAAGCTCACAGACACATTCTCTGACCCGTTACCTATAAAATACGTGTTACATCTTCATAGAGGAAATAGATATAAACACAGTAAATGGATTTAAGAATCTTCGATCTGCTTATTGTAACATTCGATATAATTATGCACCTCTTGTTTACGTCATCATTATAATAGCTAGACATTATCTGGAATATCACAATAACTACAGTAATATAAATCATATTATAACTGGCTATACTTCTTTATTTCTCAAAGTTTGCAATGATTGCAGAATCAATAATAATTGTCGGATGCAGTACACTAAAAAGGCAGACAATTAATCGTAACTCTAGTAATGAGAGGTTATTTCTTTCCAGAAGTTCTTATCTTGTTATACCAACAGGATGTGCACTTGACATAAGCGCTTTTGCTTAGATTATGAGAAAGAACAGTCAATTCTCTCTTTTAGTAATGTTTCCATTTTAGTCTTAATTATACAGAATATCTACTTTTATTATAGGTTTGTAATAAAGATAAAGATAAATGTAATCCGCTTTTTGGTACAATTTTTGAACAATTAATGTTTGAGATATTAAGTATATATAAAAGACACGGGTTGTTTTTCAAAATGGTGTTGTTGTTTTTTTAATAATTAAATGATTTGCTCTAATAAAAAAGAAATGATCAATAAAGAGTGAAACAAAGTTTGTAATGGGTTTTAATAGTATGGCATATGTTTTTGAAGAATAAAAAATGAAAATCTGCAAAAATATCTAGACATGACACTACCATAAATATAATCTGTTTAGAAAACGTCACAATTAAAGAGGCGTAGACATTATTTTGTGAATCCGACTACATTAATGAAAAAGTTTCTAACATGATACGCTGCTTCTATAGGCATCGCCCGTTTGAATGCCTAGTAATCTTAATAAAAATGTGTATTTTCAAAGAGTAAAATATAAAGTCAAGCAAATAAAAACTAACATAGTTTCAACTAAGTTCAGTCATTTTCATTTCTAAAAATGCCTTAAAAATGGCGGCTATTTGAGACAAGTTAAAATTTTCTCATTGATACATATTTTTTGGAATTAAAATTCAATTGAAATATGTTTTTTTAACTGAAACTGTGTTATCTCACCTGGAGCGGTACAGAAATAAAAGAAAAGCTTAACAACTGTTTGTTACAGGCGTTTGATGCTTTAAGATAATGTTACTAATATTAAATATACTAATGATACTCGGAAGTGATTTCAACCAGGCCAAGGAAAGCAGACAATTGCAGGTTTGAAATTCGAAATTTTGAAACACAATAGTATATCAACAATAAAATGAATAAATTAATAGATGTATATTTGTTATTGTTTTCATGCAAAGGTAGATTAAAGCAAGCAAACAGACTCTAGTTGTGACAGTACTTAGATATTTTGTTACACCATTATTTGTACTGTTTAAAGCTTATATGTTTTCTTATTCAAAGGGTAATAATATAATTTATGAACTAGCATGCAAGTAATGTTAAATTATATTTGTAGTAACTGTCAAATTTGTAGGTAAACTTCTTTTTTATCAGTAAAAGTGATATTTTCATTTCTTAAGAAATATTTCTGTAATTGAAGCTACATGTATGTAAGAAGATACATTTGATGAGCTTATGTTATATATGTTGAGGAAAACAGAAGACTAATGATGACGACAGAAACATTAATTCATACTCGCATGAATGTCAGTTTTCGGTGGAAACCCTCGCATTAAATTCACTACCAGCAAATGAATTAATTCGTAGCCCAGAACTAATGGTTCTTTCAAAACCTAGAATGACAAAAACAGGAAAGAAATCTACAGGAGTATTTGACTCACTTTTCTATCCTGTTTTAAATAATATTTTGTGATACCATAATTGTAAATGTTTGCATTTAATGAAATAAATACTGTTTAAACCAAAAACACAAAAGCTGCTTAAAACACAAAAGCTGCTAATGGCAACTAAATTTTATTGTTTAAAACGTTTTACGATATCTTTTTTGTTTATACACTGAAGATATATCCGAAGGTTGTACTGTATGCTTAAGAAATATATGTATAAGAAGCATTTGAAATAATATTTGAAAATTAAAGTTATTTCTTTAATTAAAAAGACCTAATGTATTAGCTGAATATGAAAGGACCAAAAGGATATAAGTGTAGAAATCTAGAAACACTTAAATGGTTTCTTGTTCATTCCGTCTAATTTTCAAGATAGTTTATTAAGTTCATTCCATTATCGACTTTTCATAAGTAAATCACGTGTGTGACTTTGGGATTTTGCAGATATTTTATGGTATTTCACTTTTCAGATCACCAAAAACAATCTCTATTTAGGTTCATTATTTTCTTATCAGTTCAAGGAGACCGTTATAACATACAGAATGAAATAAACTGTTGATTGGCAATATGAGTACAGTTTTTACATGCAAAATTAAAAATTTATTATATACTTTTAAATGAAATTTTGAGAAATATTGATGAAATAAAATGCGTATTTTCATTTCCGTATTTTCACTGTAAAAATTTATTTTTCACTGCAGTGAAACATATTTTCCGTATTTTCACTGGTGTCTTGTCGGACAACTTTCTTTTAAATTCTGCCAGTACTCAAAATTTAAGGGAAAGTCTTGCAAATTTTTATTTCCAGAAAGAGAAAATGTATATGATAAACAGAAAATTCAAGTTTTTTCTATAGATACTTGATTTATTTTCATCTTGTGGCATGAAAATTACCATATTTCACTCCTGGCTACCGCTACTCATGAAATATTTATTTTCATACCACTCGATGAAAATAAATCATGTATTTATAGAAAAAACGTGAATATCCTCTATATATTATTAAATGTAATTAAGAATATTGGTTTCATTTATTTATTTTTTTCAATTGATATGGTTTCAAAATTATTGCAAGCATGCATTTTTTTTGTTCCGCTTTAAATAGTGTCTCTAGAGATTGTTTATGGAGGTGAGGGTTTCTGAAAAAAGTAAGACACTTTCAATTTTTTACTCAATCATTTTATGTCTTGGTTGTATTTTTGTGTGCAAATGTATTGTAAATTGTTATTCTAAACAACGTTTGGAGCAAGTATTATTTTTTAATCATTGTTTATTTTATAACTGGGGGCGTCCGTGGGTGATTGTTTGCCCCTCACTGCTTTAGGGTTTGAATCCCTCCAGTGACTTTGGGTTGTTCTTATAAGGAATATACCCTGCTAGTTTGCGGGACGACGGTTGTTCTATTCTTGTGTTCGTTTCTGCCTGTAATTTTGCACGGAGGGGCATCTGGGGTCTTCCCCCACCAAAAAAGCTGGAATGTCTCTATAAGACCTCTATTGTGTTGGTGCTACGTAAATCCAACCAAAAAGATCTTAAATGATTTTCAATTTACGTGAATACGGTGAAATTTGTATTTGTTTGCGTATTTTAAGAAGTGATAACTTACATACATATCAATGTACAGCGAGGCTGTCGTCAAGGCGACCCTCTTTCATGTTATATATTTATATTATGTGCAGAAGTTCTTTCCCTTAAGTTGAAATCCGTAGAAAATATTAAAGGAATACGTATTAAACAGACTGAACATTTACTGTCACAGTTTGCTGATGATACCACTGTAATTTAGATGGAACAGCACAATCTTTAAATGCCACTCTTGATGTTTTAACAGTTTTTGCTCAGATCTCGGGGCTCAGGGTGAACTTTGAGAAGACAAAGGTTGTTTGGATAGGCATTAAAAAGTACAGCAGTGATAGCATAAAAACTAGATGGAAACTCAATTGGAACGAAACTAGTTTCAAAATGCTTGGTATAACATTCCATGTGGATCTTGAAAAAATGGTAGATCTTAACTTTAAAGAAAAAATATCCAATATAGAAAAAATGATTAAAACAATGGAATAGAAGAGCTTTGACTCAATCGGTAAAATAACAGTAATAAAAACAATACTTATCTCACAACTAAACCATTTATTTATAATGTTGCCGAATCCTTCGGATAAATATATACAACAAATTAATGATACATTATATGCTTTTATTTGGAATGGAACTTCAAAAAATTAATAAAATGTGTTAGTTAAAGATTACATGGAAGGGGTTTAAGAATGGTAAATATAAATGCTTTTATGAATGCGTTAAAACTTACATGGATAAGAAGAATTATTTCAAGTGATGGTTGTTGGATAAGTATTTTAAAACAGGGTATTGATGTACAAAAATTAGTCACGTGTGGAAAGCATTATGTCGAGAAAATGTCAAAAATCTATTAAAAATGAATTCTGGAAACACACTTTAAATGCATTTTCATTGTTTATTGAGCATCAGAAATTTGATAAAGAAGACATTTGTAACTTACCTTTATTTTACAATCAGAACATTACTATTGGCAATAAAAAGTATTTTTTGGAAATCTTGGTATGATAAGGGAATTCGTTGTATTTATGATATCTTACAAGACAATGGCCAGTTTTATACACCAGAAGAATTAGGCAAGATCTACAATATAAATATCAATCATCTTTTATATTTAGGAATTAAAAAAGCAGTTACAAAATTTTTTCAAAATGTCTGCTTCAACCCTTTAACTTTTAAGAGAGAAAAATTGCCAACAATTCCAATACACATTAAAGGGATAATTAAAGACCAAAAAGGTTCAAAATATATGTATGATTCGCTTAATGTCAATTTCAGCAAGCCCGTTTGTCAGGTCAAATGGTCACAAAAACTATGCCTCCCAAATAATGATGAATACTGGAAGAATATATATAATTTACCATTCAAATTGACAAAAAATACCTATTTACAATGGTTCCAAGTAAGACTTATCCATAGGATTCTGGGTACAAATAATCTTTTGTTCAAAATAAAATATATTAACAGTCCCTTATGTAGCCTTTGTAATCTTCATGATGAAACTATAGAACATATCTTTTGGGAATGCATTCACAGCAACAAATTAATACACGAAATTTGTATAGATAAACTAAACATGCCAAACTTGAATAAAGAAACTATGCTTTTTGGTTACACTAAAGGAAACAATACAATAGATATTGTAAACAATTTAGTTCTTTTATATGTCAAAATGTATATTTTTAAATGTAAAACTAATAAAACAATGCTATCTTTTGCTGGTGCTATAAAGTATATTTCATATGTTTTAAAGGTAAATGAAGAAAAAGCTATCCAATGTGGAAATATTGACCAATTTAAAAAAGACTGGCATACTATTTTAAATATATGTCATTAATCATCATAATATAATAGAGACCTATCCAAATTTTTTGTTCCAATCTGATAATGAATAATGTGAAAAATCATCGAAATACTTGTTCGTATGTTGGTGTTAGGAGCGACCTTTGTCTTTTCAGTTTTCATACCTAGCTTTGTTTGAGCATACATGGAAGAATAAATTCATGTTTTGTAGTATTTTTGAACGTGCCCTGGCCGCAAAGTATTTGTCTTTGATATTTTTGTTTGTGCTATATTGTTGTTTTCTTTTGTAAATAATCATCCTTTTTCGTATGTCTATTTATTCTATCGTCAAGCCTCCTAGCTAACCCCATTAGTATCATGTGTATTACTCATAAATATAGAAAAAAGTAATTATGTTTTCTGTTTAAGGCATAATGTAGATTTAGTAATATTTTCCTATATCTTGAACTTATAACCTCCTTTACATATTCAATTTTTCAAAAAAAAAGTTTTGCCGTAAATTACTTTATGTAAATACTATGTTAACTTTTCATGTTTTAACACATTATTGTAAGACTGTTAAGGGATGGACCTCCGACCCTTAAATAGTCATGCGACGGAGGCAATAAATGGGGTCACCTTCGGGGCCTGAAAAAAAAAAAAAAAAAAAAACTTACATACAAAGCCAAATTGTCCAACTTCATGAATGTGTACAACTGGAAAATCAAAATAAGTCAATGTATTGGCAACAACTAAAGAATGATTCAATCATCCATTTGGGTAAGGCGAAAGGTCAAGTCATAAATGTTTGGTGGTAATACTACGGTTCGTACATTTAGATAATTATCTGTAATTGTGTATGCTACTGTACGAAGAAATCAACAACTATCCCTTTTTTCAAAATTTAAAGGACAATTGGTCTTATACATATTGTAAGTATTGAATTGTATCTTTTAGGCCAAACTTTATTTTTATTGATAACCTGGTTAACGTTGTAACAAACCACAACAATGTATCACACAAAGGTGCTTACAATTTCTTTGGGATCTTTGTTATATATACCTATATAAAAAAAATTATTGGGGCAAAATAATGGTACTGAAAATGTGACGGGTATACCCATCTAAGCAGCTAAAGAAATCAGTGCCTCAAAATCTTTGAAGTTCGGAACGTAAAAATTTAATTTTATCACTTTTTTAAGTAAGATTTTAGATAAGGGGGACAAGTTTTATTTTCCACATCATCCATTAATAGTTACATGTCAATGTCTTAATATACTGGTGTATTATTTTCCTAAACATATTAATCATAAAAGTCTGATAAGGAAGCAATCTTATCAAAGAAATCTTATCGTGAAGAAATGCACTTTAAATAAATGCCTGTCGGGATAAACATTTTATTAAAAAGGCAGCCGACAATTGTTCGGTTGTTACTCGACGTCAAGTCTTCACACGATTGATTTATTAAGTGATTACTTGGCAAAACATTTTGAAAGTTAGTAAATTTCGATAAAATAGGCATGTAAATTATAAAAACTGACCATTTTATCAAACATATTTAAGGTAAGATTAACATGTGTATTTTATTTGATCTATTTAAACAAAAAGTAATTCATACTGAAAGTTTAACATACAGTATGTAGATAAGTCTTGCTATAATACACATTTGAAAATATATATGAGCCGCGCCATGACAAAACCAACATTGTGCGTCAGCGACAAGCATGGATCCAGACCAGCCTGCGCATCCGCAGTCTAATCAGGATCCATGCTGTTCGTTATCGGTTTCTCTACATGTTAAAGCGTTTGTTACCCTGATAAGAGTGCGCGTTTGCGCAAGCTGGTCTGGATCCATGTTAGTCACAAACGCAATATGTTGGTTTGATCATGGCGCCGCTCATGTGTTAAAGTTGTCGTTATTTACCCTTAAACTGCTTGTGTCAATTGCTTTTAACCATACGACCTGTGCAAATTAAGTTAAATGGCAGACTAAGATTAGCCGGCATAACCGTCCTGATCCAACATGGTCTGCATTGTTAGCGGCAATTCAATTTTGAAAATTTCCATAAAATATGATGTATGGCTTTTTCCAGATTGAAACATTGACACGTCACTCGGAGATATAAGGCTTGTTTTCAATTTGTTACTTTTATATACTTAAATGTTGTGGGTTTTTTTAAAAGTAACTGCAAATCAGCAGAAATTTCCAGACATGACACGACCATAGATATAAATCTGTCTAGAAAACGTTACAATTAGTGACATAGACAGTCTATACTAAATCCGTCTACGTAATTAAAAAAAACTAAAATGATATACTGCTTCTAAGGGCAGCACGCCTCTTCGGATTTATAATTACTTTTAATGATACATTAAACGAATTTGTCTAATATATATTATATTATTTTTCATCTAACCTAATCATTATCGTTTCTCATCAATTACCCAAGATATATTAAAATACCCAAATGATGACTCTAGGTAACGCGTTAATGATTGATGTTTTAATTACAAACTTTGTCACGTTTACCATAAAGCATAATAAAATATTATATTGATTGTGAAGTTCTATACATTACTTATAACTTTGCAACTAACATTTGAATAAAAAAAAATTCATTGCTTGACTATTGTTTTTTCATCTGAGTCGTGCGGTAATAAAGGTTGTTTTGTAATTTTGTAATTTTGACGTTTAAATTTACCGATTATACTTACAAGTTATCTCAACAAAGCCATAAAAATTAAACAAATCAAGGTTAATATTTCTAAACTTCGGATTTTTTTGTTGTTGTTAACAAGTATCAAAGGCAGATCTGAACATATTGATCAACATTATCAACATTAAAATGTTGATTAAAACATAAGTTTGGGTATTGTAGTAAGAGCAGTTTTTTATTCAGTTATTTTGCACTGTATTAAAAAAAATATCATTCGTTAGGATTTTGAATGTACCAGTACAATATATTTCTCTTGGAGTCTTGATTGTTGATTAAAGACATTCTTCAGGTGTGGACATGTTTTTTGTGCTCCTCTAAAAGGGTGCTTTATAAAAGGATATAATGTGAATATATTGGATATTTTTATATCACTGAATTTTTTATAATTTTCTGAATAAGGCTATCTTCTACTTATAATTGAAATATTAACAGAAAACTCATAAATTACTGAAAACAGTTCAAAAACAAGTGCTATGGAATTTAACAAAGGATTAACAAGATCTTAATATCTACATTCACAACATTCCTGTTGATAAGAAAGAATAGATTGTGCTAAAAAGGATCCAAATTTTAAAAGCTTAACTACTTAAATCAACAATGGCCAATCAGTCTTCTATTGATATGGACAGCTTTGAGGGATTTTCCCAAAGTGACTTTATTGGAGCAGAAGAAATAAGACCAGGAACAATAACAGTGGACAATTTGTTTGACTTATATATAAGTCCAGCAAGTGACAATATTACAATAACGTTCTTTGACTTATCAACACAAGACAAAATGCGAGACATTCTACATTCAAATTACAACATGACTGAAACACCTGACAGAAAGGGATTAGTAACTATAATTACACTGTCTGGTAAAAAAGTGGTGATAAGAATTTATCATAATACCTTGACTATGACTGTTCAAGGTACAGGCTGCAGGGACTGGATAGATACTTTTCTTGAGGATTGCAGAAAGAAACTGAAATCACATAAATCAACTCTGCAAGCAAGCTCTTCTGTCATATCAAGTGATGGCAGAAATCAAACAACATCCCCAAAGCAAATAATTGAAAATGAACAGTCAATCTATACAAACTCTGATGAGTCAGATAAATCCTCATTAAACCAGCATGAGTTAACAAGTGAAACCCAGGGTATGAGAATAAGAAACAAGGGTGGTTTCAGTTATATGATCACACCTAAGCCCAAAACAAAGAAGAAAAAGAAGAAACTATTCAGCTTTAATTTTGGAAAACAAATCACATCCACTCCAGTCAATAGTCATTATTATCAGAATCCAACAGTAGTATCAATAGAAAGTCTAAGTTCTGATAAAAAGCGTACATCTGTTACATCTGAAAAAGCACCAACTATGGCAAATCATTCATGTGAAACAACCACAAAAGTGGGGGACACTGATATCAACAATATAAATACTGAACAGTCAAGGAAGCTATTAGAACAAAATGACAAAATCTCTACAGAAAATACAAAACCGAAACAGCAACAAACAGATGACTTTTGTGAAATAAAATCTATAAATGAAAACTTAAAAGCACACAACCTTCAGCTTACAAAAGAAAACACCAAACTCCAGAATGAAATGGAAGCCCTGAAAAATAATATTAATGCAACTGAGCTATCAAAGAATACCTTTCAAAGAGAAATTGATAATTTAAAGGCAAAACTTCAGACATCAGAAGAACAGATGGCAGAACTCATAGAGAAATCTTCCAAACAATCTGATAAGAGCGACTTATTTTCAAAGATTGTAACACATGAAGAAGAAATATCTAAGCTGAAACAAATAAATCAATCTATCAAGCAAGAAAACAAAGTTCTTTGAGAAAAAGTGGCATATAAGGATAAAGAAGAGAAAATATGGACACAATCCAAACAGACATATTAGAAATCAAAGACACAATTTCCCACTTTGCTTCAACACTCCAGCTTCATCAGAACAGAACTGTCAATTTGCCGTCAAATACAGACTTGTATCTACTTCAAGCTGAAGTTGTACAGCTGAAAAAACAACTCCTTAATGATGATGAAAACACTTTAAGGAAAACTCAAGCACAAATGCAGGAGAATAAAACAACCTAATTATTTGATGTAAATATTTTGTAAATATGTTGAGGTACATATGGAAGATCGTTTTGGCGAATATGTAGCCTCGTTGAATAAAGCCTTTATTATTATTATTATTATTATTATTATTATTATTATTATTATTATTATTATTATTGAAGTAAAAAGAAAATGTGTAATAAGTGCAAAATTTCCTATTCCTTAAACATTTATACATATTCATATATTATGCAAGTTACGTTACCTGATGCATTTGATAATTGTCAAATTTCAAAAAGTAAAGTTGTAGTCTAAATTACTTTTCATTGACAAAAAAGACGTTTTTCTTTTCTCATTATCTTGAACCTATTTAATAAGTGTAAATATTCTAATATATAACATCTAACTCTTTTGTAGAGATAATGATGATAAATGTTTCATTGCAGAAAAATGCCAGGATAAAACAACCACCAATCATATACATGTATCAGTAAAATGCCAGTGCTCTTTAAAACAAAGGCGTAGGACACGATTTTGAAGCTGTTGGTTATAAAAAAACTTTATTGCTTTAAACAATATACGATATCCAAAAAATTCTGTACTGTATGTTACTCAAATATGAGCAATAGAAACATTTTGAAAGAATGAAAAAAAATGTGTTATTGTTATATTTATTAATTAAGGGAAATTCGATAGCATAAAAACGTCTGTAGTATAAATTTAAGTAATACTTATATCTTTTTTATTTATTTTTTATTATTGTCATTTTCTTTGCGTATATTTATTCCGTTGACTAAATTTAACTCTAATGTTATTCATGTCAATTATGTGTGCCGCAATAGAACAGTTTATTATGCAAATATTTCATGGGCAGCACATCAATAAAATGGTTCATAGTTTTTAAAAGTTCAAGGAAACAAAAATTATGTTCAGAATGAAGCAACATAGTTTTATACTCACTTTTATTTGATTTAAATGAATTACAACATAATGTTTCTTGTTTCATTCACGAAGTTGTTATCTTCTTTTTTGTCTTTTTATTTTCTTTTTTCTTTCTTTTCTTTAATCTTGAAAAACAATGCTTTCAACTGAATAAGAAGCATACATTTTTTGTTCTGTGGTAAGACATTTTACACTAATGTTTCATGCTTCTTATCAAGGTAAGATTTCTAAAAAGTTTTCGACTTTATAACTTGTTATAGATTATCAAATATAGCTGATATTCAGACCATTTGTAACAGTTGTTTGAAACTCCCATGACCGCCGCTATCCAATACAACACATTGCCAGAAAGTGACTTAATTTATCTAAACACATTATCTTTATACAACAGACACACTATTTGCAATATAACAAAATTAAAACAAAATTAATGAACACATCAATTAATTAGGTCTTTTAGCAGATGTTGAAATTTTTTTTTTTTATTTGTCGAGACATCAATATCATTGTCGTTGTTGTCTGAAGAGATATCATCACGATTTTTATGTCTTCGAATTTATGTACCTTTTAAGTTTTTTTATGACTTTCATCATAATGAAAAATTAAACAATAACTGTGATGTCAGAAACAATCGTGAATTTATTGCATGAAAACATATTAATAATGTCGGAAATAGTCCTGAAAACATAAAGAACTAAATTAATGAAGAAACAGGTAATTCTTAATTAATAGCAACTTGTTCTTCAGAAAAATATATGAATTTTGGTTATGAGATATAAGTTATAAATGTGACTTATAATTATTTTTCGCTCCAATGTTTATGCTTTTGTTTTCTAAGATCCAGTAATATTTCAATAATTCATATTACAATGCATAGATAATATTGGTATTTTCGATTGTCGAAACCTGACATCTCTTTCATTAAAACACATAAATAATTTAAGATGTACCTTAAAAAGAAGTTGAACCGTTGCATATATAGAACCTACCAAATAACGCAGCTGACCTGGTAAACATTATAATTTAGAAAATACAGACTCTCCTGACATTCTTCTTTATTTTTTGTCCAACAGACAATATGTAATGTTAAAATCATTTTTGATAGATTAAGGTTTAAAAATATTAAATTAACAAAATAATTGTAACATGATAGCATTATTTTGAGAGCTTTTAATAGATAAAAAGTTTGACTATTTGTTTTAATGTTAAAGAAATAATTGTATCAAAGTTTTGTACTTACCATGAACCAGTGCTTTTATTACAATGCCTTTGGGTATATTTTAAGTGCGCATCATTTTCAGAAGAAGTGAATTAAAATTCCATAATATTTATTATATATAGGATTGTTTCATTGAAGAGTTTGCAATGATCAGAAGACCTGTTTTTGTGTTGTTTTTTGTTGTTGTTGTTGTTGTTGTTTTTTGTTGTTGTTGTTTTTTTTGTTAGGTTTTTTTTTTTTTTTTTTTTTTGGGGGGGGGGGGGTTGTCACAGACAAATGCTTAGGATTTAAATTTAAATTAGATTGTGTTTCTATTCTCCTTTTCATATATATATCAGGAGTGTCTTAAGACTAATAATGATTTAACCCTTTCTCCTCACAAGCACTCCCTATAAAGCTAAGATGCCTTTTACTGCTTATCGCATACAATAACCATAGGAAAGCATCCAGGGAAAGTGCCATTGATAATGCATCCATTAACTTGCCTAAATTTAAACTATGAGTGTATGATAAGACAGGCAAAAGCATTTCCAAAAATGCTAGGAAATGCCGTTTAGCCGGGTATTCGAAAAAGATATTATTTCGTGAAATAGACTCCTTCTTGAACAATAAAACTAAATTAAATGTTTCTCTTTTAAGTAAACTTTTCCATATATTGTTTACCCCGTTGGAGCATACATGCTGGTATTAAGCTTTGTACACGAAGATAAGTCTTCACTTATGTATAAATAAGTAACTCGACAAAAAACATGGCGGACTGCGTGCCATTTCTTGTGGTCTCATGTCAACCATTATGTTATCATGAGGGATTAAATTCTCCATTTTGATTGTCTAAGGACAGGCGGTGTAGGGATAAAATCGTAAAATCATGTTAATTGTATATGACGCCGTAAAGTGTAATTTAAGTGCCTGTGTATCATTCCCAGAAGGGACGAAACTTATTGCTCATAAAACTCTGATAAAGAGGCATACTTTTCAAAGAAATCTTATCTTGAGGAAATGCACTTTAAATAATTGCCTGTCATGATTAAACATTATATTAATAATGCAATATGACGATAGATTGTAACACAACGACAACTTAAGATTGATGTAAGTGATAAATTGGCAAGAGTTCTTTTTGACATTGTATCTCATGACTAAAGAGACATATTGATTATAAGTCAAAGAACATCAAAAATAGTTCCGATTTGAAACGAAAGAAAATATTTTATCAAAAGAGATGTATAAAATAAACCCTAAAAATTGTAATTGTAATTCTTAGTGATTGAAAGTAGTCGTACGCATGGATATCACTAACACATGTACATTCTCTTAGAAATATTCACATATTTAATGAAGTTTCATATCCTTTCCTTTTCTTTACACAAAAATGCCGTTTCAATCAAACCGAGAAGACATAAAGACTTTCAAGGATATATGTATTGATTAAAAATGATGGCTGGCAATTAAGAGATTGGTATACCTGCAGGAACGCGTATAAGTAACTTAAGCTTGGGCAAAAAGTCATTTGGCAGCATTGTATTTTTAAAGGAAAACAACATAATAAAAATACGAAATTTCCATTGTGCCGATTTTCGGTTAAAATATTTATTTTCAATTTCTCCCAAAATGACATCGTTCTTTCTATTCTTCTTTATTATGCAGGTCGATTGTGTAGGATGCTATAAACCTAAAGATACGCTGCCTTATTGATTTCATATACATACGAGTATAAATACTTCAAATTTACTTTTAATTGCACTGGTAATAAGTATTTCCTCTATATGCTCTCCAATTATGGAGGAGATACAAATAAATACAGTATATTTAATTCGATTTCAGATTCTTCAGTCTACTAATTTTGTAACATTCGATATTATGTGTTTTTTTTTCTTTGCTTACGTGATCATTATAAAGCTAGACACTATCTGGAATATCACAATAAGTACAACAACATAAATCATATGGTAATTGGCTTATTTTATAACGTCTCGAATTTTTGAACTGATTGCAGGATCAATAATAAATGTAGGATGTAATGATCTTAAAATGGCAGACGCTAAATCATTGAACTGGCAATTAAAAATAATTTCTATTCTGGAACTCTTATCTTGTTATAACAACAGGAAGTGCAGTTGACATAAACGCGTTTCTTTGATAATCAGCAAAGGAAAATGACGTAGTATGAAAGAGCTAGAGTTATACCGGGGGTTGACCGCAATACTGCAGTAACGTATAATCATCTTTGGTCACCCTATAACCCAAGTAGTAAAACTTGGCTCTTTGTATGCTTCTGTAATATATAAAAACTTTCAAATTGGAAGCAAGTATTAAAAACATGTACTTACTATTTCAAAACAGTGAACGTTGAAAGTATCGAAGATAAATTCCATAACAATTTACATTTTTACAACTGTATAAATCATGATATAATATCTATAGTTGATTTATATAACAATGACGGTAATATCAATAGTATTCAAAAAACTGAGAAAAGTGGTGCATTTTTAGAAATTAAACAAAATGTTGAGCCCATTTCTTTTTAATGAAGAGAAAATAATAGGAACAGTAGTGAAGAAGTATTTAAACATAAGCAAAACATTAAATCCCCAGTACACAATTGTAAAGGGTAGTTGACTCTTTTATGAAATCCTCACGGATACAAACAGTTTAGTTGTTCATAATAAATGGGTAAATTAGGTAGGACCTTAATTACTGAATGAATGATTAAACAACTGAACAAGATACTCTAAAAAAATAAAGTTAAAACATTTTCAGTATAAGGTTATTAAAAAGAAGTTTTGTGACAAATACATTTTAATTCGAATAAATAGATTGTGATTTATGCTCGTATTGTAACTTTATAAGGAAACAATTGAACATTTATTCTTTCAATGGTTTTATAACAATACTTGTTTTCTATAACTGGAAGAGTGGCTCAGAGATAAGTGTGAAGTGGAATTCGACTTTTAAGATAGTCTAAATTGTAACATAATGTTTTGGAAAAATAAATGAAAAATTGCAAAAAATGTCTAAACACGACACGGCCATAAATAAAATAATTCTAGAAAACGTCACAATTGAAGAGATTTGGATATTGTTTTGTATATCCGACTACATAGATAAAGAAGTTGGTAAGACAGCGCGCCTCCAGAACTTGGTCAATTTTATGAAAAATTTAATGTTTTTAAAAGTTAAAATATATTGTCTATAGAATCAAAGATGAAGTAATTCTAACTTACTGAAGTCAGTATTATTTCTTATCAACTGCCCAAAATGTATGCATTAAAATATTCAAAAGATATCCCGGAATAATGCGGTTGAGATGTTGTAATAAAACGGTTTATTTCCTACTTAGTCAAGTTAACCATAAAGCATATAATGCCTTAAAATGTTTATGTAATGGCGTATAATTTTCAATTGAAAAGATATGTTTAAAGATTGGATTTTTTTTTAATTTTTGAAACTTGAAACTTTTGTTCTCTCACCTGGAGCCGTGCAGCAATAAGAAAAAAAACTAAAACTTTTCAGACGTTTTGCTTTTAGACATCAATCTACCCATAACTTGGATTTTGTCAAGTGAGGAAGATATATCCAGCTAACTTACGTCTACTCAGGCATACGTTCGTATGTTGGTGCACCCGATGTCTAACTCCACCAGTAAAGCTGGAAAGTCCCCATATAGCCTTAACAGTGTTGGTGCCACATACAAACCCAACCAAAAAATTATAAAATATAAATATAATCTAAAAACAAGTATTGATGTTATGTCCACCAGTAAAGCTGGAAAGTCCCCATATAGCCTTTACAGTGTTGGTGCCACATACAAACCCAACCAAAAAATTATAAAATATAAATATAATCTAAAAACAAGTATCTGAAAACAAGTATGTGGCGGATATATTTAATGAAAGTAAAATTTCTGTTAAGCTGTAACCCTAAATTTTATTTTTTTTATTGACAAAATTGAAGATAAAAAGTTAAGCTTAGTGAATCATTTCTGTAGCGGTGATGAAATCTATAAACCGTACCAGTTACTGTATTTTAATGTCAGTATTTCCGTGGAAACTCTTACGAATCAGTAGGAATGCCAGAACAAATGGTTCTTTGAAAACGCCTGACTGACAAAAATATACGAAAAAAGTTGATCGTAATTTTTCTATTGCTTCAAACATATCACGGTATCTCAAAAGTCAATATTTTTGTACTGTACTGTATTTTATAAAAAAATATATGTAAGAGAAGCATTGAGAAAGAATAAATGCGTTAATTTCTCTAATTATTGGGTCCTACTTTATATATGAGCTAAATTCGATAGGATACCACAGCCTGTGGTATAGATTTCTGGTTTTCTGCTTACATTCATTCCGTTCATAGGTCTTCCACTGACTGTAGTGTTAAACCATTTTATTTCATTTAATGTTATTCAGTCCGCTTTTTTCTTGTCGAAATCTAATAAGATGTCAATCATCAGTGTCGCATCGAAACCAATTCCGCAAACGTTTCATGGGAAGCTTTCACAATTCAAAGAATTAAAAATATCTCTATAATATTGGTTTATCCTAGTGTCTGTTCGAGTAGATAATAATTATTATATTCAGAATGAAATTAAATTGTTCCTATTCCTATGATTTTATTCTAATGAAATACAAAAAGGAACATTTCTCGTTAAAGTCCTTAAACTTGTTGTCTTGGTCATTTTTGTTTCTTGAAAAGCAATGGTTTCAAATGAAAAACAAGCATATAATATGTTTGAGATCTAAGGTGCATATTGGTGAGCAGATCATTACTGGAGCGCGGTCGTATTTCGTGTTAAATTAACGTGTGCTATTATGTTTGTAATCATTAAAAAACGTTAAACGTTTTCGTCGTTTCGATAGATGTAACGTATGCATTCATTATTTTAAATAAAGTATAACAGCAACGGACTGACGTGTACACGTAAATGCGCAAATGTTGAGAAAGCAATGCCCCAAAGAGACGTAATAACTCTTTTGCTGTTCGATTAAGCAATGAAAATGGTCGACGGGAGATAATCCTGTTTCTTTCTGAACTGTTATAACTGAAGGACAGTGTAATATTTTCAAAACTTTACTATAATTTCTTCCTATGCTTTCGTGCGCTTTAAGCTGACTATTAATATTGTTGAAACAATGTAGTAAAGCAAGACTAAATTCATTAAATAGTAAGATTACGTTTAGCTTCCTGAAAAAGTAAATACAAACGACCACTCAAGTAGAGCTAGATTTCCTTCATAAATGTGGCCCGTTAGATACGCTGAAGACAATGAAAATGCTATGTATACATCCTAAACATATTCAAAAATACCCTGAAAAAATTCGAGTAATGTGTTCTGGGCGCTTGCTCATAAAGTAATAAGAAATCCATTGGTCAGTTTGATTCTTCACTTCTTAGAAGAAAACGAAACGTTACAATAGAAAACACCTCATACATTTAGCAAAAAACGGAGAGAGAAAATACATGAACAACTTTCGTTGAGGAGACTGTTCTAAAATACATGGTGATGATAATGATGATGATGATGAATTTAAACTATTGTTATTTTTGTGATTATACATATGTTGCAAAAACAACCGAATCTTTCACATCTTGTCTGCATAAACTCGCGAAACATATATCACATTAATTGTCGTCTGCAAAATTTCTGTACATGTGCCATTCAATTTTCATTCTGCTGTTATTCACATATCTCGCAGCAGAAACAGACAAATCAATCACATCTTGATCTTAAACAACATTTGAATAACATTAACTCGCGAAACACATATGATTCAAATATGTCGTCTGCAAGTTCCCGAAAGTGTGCCATTCAATTCTCATTATGTTGCTATAAATATAACTCGCAGAAATAGACGTATCATGCAAATCTTGATCTCAAATTACATTTGAAAAATTTAAACTTGCGAAACACATATGACACAAATGTGTCGTCTGCAAAATTTTGCTGCACGTAATAGTGCTATTCATTGTTCTTTCTTGTGTGGTTAACTTATCATTCAGATACGACAGTATCCTTATTTTTTTCCCCGAAACATCACTTAGTTTAGAATGCACAATGGTCGTGATGGTCTTTACTTACTTCCTATGTACGCTAAGAACTGGCTCAACAACTTGTGCAACAAAAGTCACTGTTACTATAGTAAAGCAACGGTGATTAAATGAAATGTATCATCTGAAAACGAAGATTGTCAGTTTTCAGAACAAATGCAAAATTCTGCATTCGGGCTTGCCCAATGTCGCATAATTCACGGGCCATTTCAGTACAGTTTCATCTTTCTACTCGTTTGATTTCATTTACATTCTGTGTATGTATTTTAACAGACAAATAAAACCATTTTGTCCAGCGTCGTGTATGTTTCAACTGGACAATCAAACTAACCCAATGTATTGACATCGAATAAAGAAAAGTTCAACTACGGAGAAAGGTCAAATCATGAACGTTTAGTGGCAATACAACGGATTCTACTTAAGTTAATTGTGTCCAGTTATGTGAATTCTTCTGGACGAAGAAATCAACAAAAATCAACTTTTATATGAAAGGAAGGACAATTGATCTTTATATGTCGCTCTATTTCTTAAAGAAATGTAGATGTTAGCAGACTCAGGGTTAAGAAGTGTTCTTGAAAGAAAAGAAAGTATAACCCTTTCTCACACAAATGTAACATTTTCTATGGGAGCTTTGTTATTTGTTTAAGCAACATTTATCTATATCTGAATTAGTATCATCTTTATCTGGAGGATATGCTTTAAGAACAAAAGTTGAAAATCCAGCTCCCGGCCGTCTCAGTTTTAACAACGCATCAACTTTAAAAACAAACTGTGGACTGAACTTTTTCATGTTATTAACTGATAACAAATGTATAGTCTGAGCTCTAGCTGCATTCGTAATTGCTATAAGCATGATAAGTTTCATAGTAAGATCTTTCAAAGACAAATGTTTCACTGGACTCAACTTGCGTAGAAATACTAACACAATGTTGATATCCCAAGTACTGATGTACTTTGACCTTGTTGGTCGTATATTAAAAACTCCCTTCATGAATCTTATAACATCTGGATGTGATCCAACATGATGGTTATCTATGACAAGTCCTAAAGCTGATAAAGCGCCTCGTGCTGTATTTAATGTACTATATCCCAAACCGCTTTGAAACAAACTTGTGAAAAAAACACGATAACATCAACTACAGTAACTGAAATTGAACTAATATGTCGTTCACAACAATACTGTAGCCATCTTGATATATACGTTTGATATTGTCTTTTAGTACCAGTTTTCCATGAAAACATGATAATTTTGGTTGCTTCTGAAGAAAAGCCATGGTTTCTGAAGACTTTTCCGACACAAGACAAGCTATTAAAACCATTTTCCCCAATAATGGATGTACTTTTTCCCCTTTTGGGAGTGAAAGAAGATTGTTCTGTGATGGAAGAATCAACGGTTCCTGTATTAACAATTTCATCAGCGTTGTAAACCATGCCTGTGTTGGCCGCAGTGGAGCAATTACTATGCAACTTGCCATATCTACGGTGATCTTTTGAATACAGCGTCCCAGTAAACTGAAAGGTGGGAAAATAAAACAACATGAAAAACTACTCCAGTCTAATGTAAATGCATCTACATACTTGGCTCCTGGATCAGGCTTCCAGGAGCAAAAAGGTCAATATCTAGAAATTTGGTTCTTGTGTAAATTTTTGTAAATACATTATCATACTGCAAATCTGACAAGAAATATATAGAAAGGGGAACTGATTCACTATATATTCAGCATTGGTTTGCTAGAAACCACAATGTCTACTTTAACTAGCTCCCTCGCTAATGCTCACGTGCGAGTAAAAATGTAAATTATAAGAATATAATATCATGCTTTCTAGTTTGAGCAACTAAACGAAGGCCTATCACTTTAAGCTCGTAAATACAGATCTAACTTTCCGTCTCACAATTTAACAAAATGTCCAGAAATACCGGCAGTGATTTGATATTATTAAGAATAAGTTTGAATTGGAGCGTTCAATAAGGGACAATACGTTTTCTTTGTAGACTCGAAGTGTTCCACATTATGTTTATACTAAGGGGAGATCGAGTCAAAAAGAAACACCGAGTGACGTCCTCAATAATTTTAACCTCCCTAAAATTTTAAAATATTCAGTGACAAAACAATAGCTATATTTTTCGCGGAAGAAAAAATACCGTATATTGTATATATTTTATAGCTAAAAGAGAAGGAATTACAGAAGTCCTTCAGGAGTAACGAGATAATATGTAGGGAAATCATTTCTGAGAAATATAATTTCTATAAAATAGTTAAAAAAATGAAAACGAAGGTTATATGTGAATTAATGGAAGAAATATTGTACTGTCATATAGATTCATGTCATTGAGTGTGTTTAAAATTATTTAAATGTTATCAAAAGTTTTGTTGTTAATATATGAATTGAAGGTGTAATTTTAACAATTACTGCAAAATTTGGGTATACAAGAATTATTTTAAATACCATCACAACGCTTTAAATTATCTGTATGACGTTACATATGCCTAACCGCCCTCTGTCAATGCCGCACTGGAATCATCCATTATAAGCGCGAGGCATTTTTGTTACGTCATATATTTCGTAAATTGTTGTTTACGTAATATAATGTTTTTTTCGTGAAGACGAGTTATAAACATTGTGACAACTAAGATTGATGGACTGTTCTTGAATTATGGATTTGGAACATATTTAACAATGATGTGTTTCATATACATATTTCATTTGCTAACCCAGATAACTGCACAAATGGAACAATATGTTTTAATAATGAGACGGATAAAAAGTTTAAAAAATCTGGATCATCATAAGTGTAAGAGTCATGCCATTCAGGAGTTTCAAAGTAAAAAAATGGGATCTACGGAACTGGATAGAAACTGGTAATGAATGGATCTTCAGAATGCGAATTTGTCGTGGAGTTTATATAGAGGATATTTGTTTGTTTGTGTGTAAGAAGAAATTTTATTTCATCGAGTGGGCTTTAAAAACAGTAGTCTCACGAGTGGCGTAGCCACGACGGCACGAGTGAGAATAGATTTACTGTTTTTAAAGTTCACGAGAGGAAATAAAATTAGATCTACATCCTACACAATGTTCAAACAAACAAATTTTCAATTTATTTTATGCTTAAAAACAAGTTAAAACGAAATTTCCTAAATATTAACGTTAATAATAAATATTAAAATCTGTTTTCTTATGACTGTGCAAGAAGTGTTATGGGAGTAATGTTGACTGTGTAACGTTAGTAATGTTGACTATGTGAGTGGTACTGTGGAGTAATGTTGACTATGTTATTGATGTTGTGGATTAATGTGGACTACGTGAGTTGTGCTATGGAGTTGTGTTGACTATGTGAGTAGCGTTATGTGAATAATGTTGACTATGTGAGTGGTGCAGTGCAGTTATGTTGACTATGTTATTGATGTTGTGGATTAATGTGGACTACGTGAGTGGTGCTATGGAGTAATGTTGACTATGTGAGTGGTGCTGTGGAGTAATTGTAATCTAATGGCTATATATTTACATCCAAACGTTTTTAATAAATGTATTGTTAGATTATTGCTTATATACTAATCCTTGCTGAAGTTACCTATAGACAACATTACACAATGAAAAATACCAGAAAAGGCATTATGATACTAAATACAATCAAAATCTAAATATTGCCAATAGCTTGTTAAAAGGAGACACGCTGATTCAATATGTTTCCTTTCAGGAAAAATCTTGCTTTAAGGGTAAAAATCAAAAAACAAAAAACATTATTTACATTCGTTGTATTTCACAGATAATATCATGCACATGCACTAGGTCTTCAACGTTCACGTATTTATACTGTGACGTTTACTTTAATGCCGCATCAGACGAATAAATAAATTGTTGAAAATCGATATTTCATCACATTATAAACCATCTTTTTATAGAAACAGGAAGTGAATGTATAAAACTTAAATACCGTGATCACGTTAAACGAGATTTGACGTCGTGATTTACGCATGACGTTGACGTTGTTTCTACGCGACATTGTCATTGACGCCAAAGCAATAGCAAAGCGAATTTATTCACTTAGCAGTTTTCAGCGATATTTAACGATTATCGACAGTTATGGAGGAAGTTTTTATACCGAAAATATCTATGCTGACCCAAGATGGAGGAATGTAAGTGAAATTTCAATTAATTCACCATAGGTTCGTAAGAAAAGAAAGAAAGAAATCTCAAGTGCAAATAGATCTGGCATAAGATAAACAAACTAACAATTCCTGTGCAATCATATCATCAAGCCACAAATATCTATGTATCTATTGATTAGGTTTTAATTTATTTCATTCATTAGTCATCCTTTTTCATTTATTTATTTATTTATTACAGATTTTCCAGTCTTGACAGTTTATCTGTATTTACCGGATACGTTCCCATTACAGTTCCGATTTTCCAGGCAGTGAAAGTTAAGCAAGGTTTGTGATTTTCTTAAATGAAGAATATTTTAAGTGCTTAGAATAGTTCACCTTTATCATTAAACATGTCTTGTTTGTCGTTCCTTTTCGTTTAGTTTGAGTTCTTTTACGTTTAGTTTTATCTTATCATTTTCGTCTTGTTAGAAAACTTCTCCAATTTTTTTTCTTTTTCTTTCTAAATCAGTAATCAAACCATTATGAACTGCGGATTATTAAAACAAGAAAATTTCTTCTGTGTTGTGAAGTGAACCCACGAACGGCCTTAAAATTAAGATACACTGTGCTTATTTTCAACACCCGTCATTTCAATTTGCTTTTGTCTACAGATATATATTATTTCGGCGTGCATCGTTTCTACTTAGGCTTCTTTTGTATACTTCTTTCTAAGTTCTTTCTTACTTCTTTTTATTGTTTCTATCTTTTTCTTTCTATCTGTCTCTTTCTCTAGAAAACAGACTAACCACTTTCCTGCGAACATTGAGAAACTCTGTTCTGAAATATTCTAGACAAGATTATGATATCATTAGTACTGATGAAGATTTTGATACCCTGTAAGATTTTACAACATAACATAAAGTTTATTCTTGTAACATAGGCATCCGGTCCAAAATACAAAACAGTGCAACAAATACAAAAATGCAATGAAAATACAATGTAAAATTTATATGTTTTAATAATAACCTGTTTTTCAGTGGGTATAAAAGAAATAACATATTTTTCATGTGCTCGCAAAATATGATGAAAGTTAAATTGTATAGCTGCAATAAACGATCGTTGTTAAAATGTCTGAGGTGTTTGTGCTCACAATAAATGATACAAATTGAATTACGTTTATACTATAACTTGCAGTAAGTGATACATTTTAGTACTTCTTATTGACTTTATATTAACATTTTTGTCTGCCAATATAGGTTTTCCTCTGAGACACACCTAGTTTTAAAAGAACGCAAAAGAACGCTGGTACACTTCATTAAGAAACATGAAACAGCCCTGCTTGCATTGAGAGAAGCTAGAATGGTAAGTTTTATCTTAACTAAGGAACGCTCTAAAAAAACAAAACATTGCAACGTGATTATACCATTCATATCATATTTGAATAGTTAATTTAGAAATCAGTATAATCATGTTAATATACCATAGTTTGTAAATTAATTGATTTTTTATTTGCAAAGCTATGAACAAAATATCAGTTTTAATTGTATTCTGTTGCATGGTATTGTATTTTAATATAATTGATTAATGCACCATTTTACAAAACATTAATGGTTTCTTAGATTTATATAAACTATCCCTGATTTACAGAATTGTTGGAAGTCAAAGGCAAAGCTGCAAAAGTATGAGTTGATTTTAGAAACACAGAGATCTTCATTACGTTACAATCAGAACGAGGCTAAAGTCAGAGAGGCAGCAATTGAGGTATATGGCTTTTGACTGCTTTTATTGTCCATATTACTGACTAAAGATAAAATCTTTTAACAATTATTACCAGAGATTTTTGTTTGTTTGTTATTGTTGTTGTTGTTGTTGATGATGTTGTTGTTGTTGTTAAAGCTGTGAACTGTTTTCATCTACTTACAATTATACATTTTCATTTTTGGTGAATACCTTATATTGTAAAAAAATCAAATATACATGCAGATTAAGATATCTATGTATAAGTTGCTATAGGTCAGTAGATAAACAATGTACAACAAATGATAGATACATCAATATGTACAAAATGTGTTCATGCATACTTGTTTCCATTCATAATGGCATCTTGAAAAATACTGTTCACGAATTATTGAGTTTTATATATAAGTTTTATATACAGTAACTGTTATTTGACGATAATGTTGGTTTATTTTTTACAGGATATGGAATTCGTACATAATAAATGGATGGTCAAGCACGAGAAAGACCATATTGCTTTTGAGAAAAAGTTCTTAGCTGAGATAAGTTTGCGAGAGAAAATTCAAAAGGTAGGTTAACGCATACCATACAGTACAGTATTTTATATAATTATATTAAAGTTACATTAAATTGGTAGTACAATTCAAGTGCGTGTTTTTGAAACTTTCGAGTCAACTTACACCATGTCTATATTGTACAAACATATATATAATGTACTCATATTCAAACATCTTATAAATATGATGATAATTATTATTATTCTTTTCAATATCATAATTATTATTATCGCCCATGTGTGGTCTACTGTCATAGCGGTTTTATATTATATCTTAAAGGATGGACTTTCACTTAATTTTTGCTTTGTAAATTACGGTTTGTAAATTGTATTGTAACATATCTATTTTACAGATGTCAAACGACCTTGAACTTGATGTAGTTGAGATGCTTACTGATACAATCAGAACGTTGATGAACAAAAACAGACAAAATCTGAGGTAAGCTATTTTCTTGATTATACAATTTATTTGGAAGAGAATAATTTGTTGGATATTTTATGATACATGCAATTAAGTTGATTAAACCTTTCGCACGATACATTGAATTCAGGATTGATTGATTGATTGATTGATTGATTGATTGATTGATTGATTGATTGATCGATCGATCCATTTGTTCATTAATCAATTATGACTTGTTTTTATTTTTGTCGTAATTTAATGCAATATTTACTGTTCCTTATTTTATCATGTTATAATTCTTTAGAACATTGTATAAAAATTCTGACCACATTTTTGTAATTCTTTGACTGCAAGAAATTTACACAATATTCATTATTAAAAAAAATGTTTTTTTCCCAACAGTAATACAGAAGTAAACAAACTTGCCGCACAAGTATACAAACAAGCATGCCGTTCATACAAGTTTATTCATGCATCGGTAAGTATCTGTACTTTTTTATGTAAGCTATAATTCAATTCGTTTATTTGATATATAATAATTGTTATATCCAATTATTTAATTCAATATTGAATTTGAGAACTATGTGTAAAGCTATGACATGATTATAAGATAATCAAAAAGCGATTTATTTTGTCTAGTTGGTGCGCATGCTACGCACAATATCATTTATATTGGTTATAAGAAACCTCGGATATTGCATTCAAAAAATGGTCCCGACAAGAACGCAATAACCGAGGTTGACTTTAAATCGTATCGGCATATCTATTGTAGTATTTCAAAATAATCACACACATAAAACAATGGTAAAATATGTGAGAATATCTTTCTTTAAACATTTATGTATTTCAGAACATACCATGTGAGAAAAAATGGATTGAGAAACCTGAATATGTCAACAACAGAATTAACAAACAAGACTTAAAGAGAAAGGTTTGTTTGATTTATGATTAGGTTCCTTTTTGTATTCTCTCATTTAAAGATAAAGACAGTTTGAACTTAAAAGAGTGTGGCTATTTAAACAAGCAATTATCATAGTATTGCAAGCAATCCATAAGTCCCCTACCGGTAAGAGCCCAAGCAACATTCTGAAGGGCCATTGGCCATTCACTTAGGTTCGTATTTTAAGTAAATTTGTTGAAAAAGTTCTTTAAAAGTGATCACAGGAAACAGTTTTTATGTACAGACAGACGGACTGAAGGACACTCTAAAGTTATTTTTTAAACATCCCTGTTATCAAAATATAACATTTTTAAAATCCTATCATGATTGAAGAAGTTGGAGTAAAAATTACCAATTTCTCAAAAAAAAGTCTAAGTTCAAAAGGGGCATAATTCTGGAAGTAGTCTTGCTAGAGTATTGAACACTCACAAATGTTGAGTGACAATAAGAAACATTTATATGAAGTTTGAAGTAGATACATTCAGAAAAAGAAGTAGATACATTCAGAAAAAGAAGTTATTAAAAAAAAAATGTTTTTTTCATGAAAATTTTAAGTTCAAGGGAGGTAATTCTGATAAATTTTGTGCTAGAGTTGTAAACCTTGTCACATATGATGTGGTTGATGACAAGCAACTTATATTTAAAGTTTGAAGAAAATACCTTAAGAAATAAAGAACTTATAGTGAAAAAACTTAAAAACTAGAATCAGAAATCTTGAAATTCAGTCTATTTGTTGCCATAGCAACCAGAATTTTCAACATAGGAAGATAAAAAAGGATGTGCATAATTTCCATACTGCCATCTACCCATATGTCAAGTTTCATAAACATATTTTCAGTACTTTTTGTGTTATCACTGGATCCAGGTTATGTGTAAAATTTGCCATGTTTTCAGTCTATTTGTTGCCATAGCAACCAGAATTTTCAACATAGGAAGAAAAGAAAAAGATGTGCATAATCTCCATACTGCCATCTATCCATATATCAAGTTTCATAAAAATATTTTCAGTACTTTTTGCGTTATCGCGGGATCCAGGTTATGTGTAAAATTTGCCATATTTTCAGTCTATTTGTTGCCATAGCAACCAGAATTTTCAACATAGGAAGAAAAGAAAAAGACGTGCATAATCTCCATACTGCCATCTATCCATATATCAAGTTTCATTAAAATATTTTCAGTACTTTTTGCGTTATCGCGGGATCCAGTTTTGTGGACGGACGGACTGACGGACGGACTGACGGACGGACGGACGGACAGACGGACGGAGGGTAAACCTAAAGTCCCCTCCGGTAAACCGGTAGGGGACTAAAAAGAAATAAACAAATACAATAATGGGCGTTTGAAACTGACAATGATATGAATACCAGTGTCTGGATATTACAATGCGCATTTTATAACACGGAGTCATTCATTTATAACATGGAGTAGCTAAACTGTAACATGGAGTTTCGTATTATGTCGTAAGAAGACTAAATTATATTCGGAAAATTATATTCTTTAAATACACACTGTTTGCAGCCATACTGCAGTTTATAGGTAGTAAAAAGTAATATAAAGTTCATAACATAAAACTTTTTTTTCCAGATCAAGACATCAAGTTTGGAAAGGGAATGAAAAGCTTCTTTTTCCCATTTGACATCATTGTGTTTTCATTTCAAATGGGTTTTTATTTGTTATTATTTTCCCATTTCATATGGGTTTTTATTTGTTGTTTTTTTTCCCCTTTCAAAATGGGTTTTTTTAATCAAAGTTGAAAATGAAAAAAAAATCTAGTTAAATATATTTTAGATAACTAGAAAATATGTGTTTGTATTTCTTTTTCTCCTATAGTAGTACCTGTTTCACAGCGTTATAACAATTTTGATATTGAACTGGTTCATCAACAAGATCTGTGTTCTTCGAATAAACCAGACAAAATGACAATGCCGATAACATAGACCAATATTACATTATCGACATCATTGTCCAAAAACCATCAGTTCGTAAATATAAGAACGGAAACAATGTTTATTCCGCTGACGATTACAATAAAAAAATCTACAATTTTGCCATTAAAGCATTTAGTAAATAAGTCCAAGGCGTATTATTTTTGTTGCCTTGAGTGCGTTTAGAAACATCGCCGATAACTTGATGGGAAAATTTCAAAATACGTGATCATATTAACTTTATATTATGAGAAATGGTTCTAATGCTCTGTGTGTAGTGTTGACTGTTTTAGTGCTTTTGAGTAATGTTGACTATGTGAGTGTTACTGTGGAGTAATTGTAATCTAATGGCTATATATTTACATCCAAACGTTTTTAATAAATGTATTGTTAGATTATTGTTTATATACGAGTCCTTGCTGAAGGGGTTACAATATAGACAACATTACACAAACAATGAAAAATACCGGAAAAGGCATTATGATACTAAATACAATCAAAATTTAGATATTGCCAATAGCTTGTTAAAAGGAGACACGCCAATTCAATCTGTTTCCTTTTAGGAAAAATCTTGCTATAAGGGTAAAAAACAAAAACAAAAAACATTATTTACATTCGTTGTATTTCACAGATAATATCATGCACATGCACTATAGTCTGTCCCACCAAATTTGAATATTTCATTTTTTATTAAATATAATAGTAAAATCATTTAAATTAATGTCATGTTAACCCTGACGTCAATATCTCGAGGCATGTTTTTCATAAAGTCAGTAATATGGTCAAAATTATATTTTTCCCGTTGATTTACGTTGTAACTTGACGTGACGTTCATTTCAAAATGGCGGCGCCCATGCAGACGTCATTGAGGGTTCGTCTCACAATTGGCGTGAAATGTATTCGGTAATTGTGAAAAATTGATTATTCTTATTTACTTACTGATCAATACTATATTCTCTTACCGAACAGGGCATAAGACGATTGAAACGAACTTTCGACTAATTTACAGTTGCTAAATTCTCTGTGGAATTAGTGTACAATATCTACTAAATCTTTGTTTTATTATAAATTCCTATTCAAATCAAATTCCATTTTGATTAAAATCAAATAATGTAAGTAATATTGTTTAAATCTAAGATGACAATTAATGGGGAAAACATTGCGGGTAAAAATGAACTGAAATAAAACTATTGAGGACGAATAAAATGTTCTGTTTGCGGTTAGCATGGTTAGTAGTAGCTTATCCTATGCAAGTTAACAAGTTTGACTTCGGCCGAGTATCTTTTTAAAGATACTTCTTGTTGTTATTGAAATCACTGAAAATTTGAAAACAGGTCAAATCCACTACTTTTATTCCATATGACAAGGGGTGTCCTTGAGTTGTTCAGTCCCCTTAAATTTTAAGGGTTTTTTTTCCTTCAGAAATTATATTAAGTTTATTGTAATATAACATCAACAGGTATTTATTTCTACTACTTTACAACTAAACTAGCCGAAATGAGATTATTTTGAAACCGAACTCAGGTTGGATATCAAAGTTTGTATTCAATTTGACTGTCCTATCACTTTCTTTATTAAATATTTCTTTGAATATAAAGTTATCTAACTTGTTTTTGTTGTTGTTTTTTGGGGGTATGGAGTGGGTTTTTTTTGTTTTTGCTTTTTCCCCACAAAAGAATTGTATTGAATTGAACCTATGAAAGGTAATTTGTTTGAAGTTTAGTCAAATGTTACCAGTATATCAAGATTCATTCTGCACATGAATCATGTAAAATTGTCAAAAAAAAGAAGATTGTAATGGATAGACAACAGCTTGGTGACAATCACTTAAATGAAGGTTTCATTCAAAACAGTAGCTTTAAAGCAGTTGTAAATTGCACCACTACAGACCATTATGAAGGAAAATTCAAACGGCTATTAAAGTCGCAAGTTAAATGAACCATGCAAATGATACGCACAACTTCATTTGATTGAAGGTTTCATTCAAATCAGACCAGTGGTTTATTTTATTTTATATATTTATACAAATATATTTAAGTTTGTGCTTGAAGCTATAAGCTTATTAAAACACTTTCGGATCCGTTCCTGGAACCAACCAGTACTAAGCAATGAATGTAAAGTTTCTTGCTCAAGGAAACAAAGGCTTGCCCCTCACACAGTCAGCAATCCTAAGATTACTAGTCTGACGCGTTAACCACTCAGCCACACCACCACTCACTGGTTATGGAGATGGAGTGTATGTCAAACAGACAAAGGACAATGAGATCACCAAATTTTAAAATGCTCTTCTTTAGATGCATAAAATTGTTCAGTCTTTTTCCCCATGGATATTTGTCAAGTAGTCAATTATATTATCTTTTCATTTTGGTTCGTCCTTGTCATCATAGCAGACATCATCATGCATTTGCATCAATGTCCTTGATTTCAAGAAATCAGGACACAGATGGAACCTTACTGCAATGTGTTATCAAAATTGTACACAACCTAACTGGGATTTGTATTCAAACTTGTACACAACCTGACTGTCATGTGTATTCCGAACTGTACACGACCTTTCTGTGTTTTGTATTTGAACTTGTACATAACCTTACTGCTATTTTTAATCAAAATTGTACACAACCATTTCTGTCATGTGTTCTCAAAATTGTGCACAGACTAAATGCAATGTGTATTCAAAATTGTGCTCAGTAAAAAAATTGTACACAATTTTAATGTGATGTGTATTCAAACCTTTAAATAACCTTACTGTGATGTACATTCAAAATTGTACTCAACCTCTCTACAATATGTATTCAAAATTGTACACAACCTTAATGCAATGTGTACTCGAAACTTTACACATACATTCAAAATTGTACACAACCTAACTGTGAAGTGCATTCCAAAGTGCACAACCTAAAATGCAATGTGTATTCAAAATTGTACACAACCTCTCTACAATGTGTATTCAAAATTGTACACAACCTTAATGTAAGGTGTATTCAACTACAGACACAAGGCAAACTTAAAAAAATGTTTATTTTGTACAATCATCACATCATGTAAACCATAATTTAGGGTTATATCTTCTCTTCATATTAGTAAATATAGTTCTATAGGGATTTTCATCATAAACAGCTGTATGTAGACTCTTTGGGTGTAACCTTTTTTGAAACTTGGGATGAATAAATGATAGTCTACAAATTAAGGCTGTCAATCCTGAAACACACCAGTAGAATGTCATTGCCTGAAATAAATAAAGGAAAGATACCATTTAAGTATTCCATCTATCAAATGACTTGTAAATAAATTTGATCACTTTTGGTACCTTTTTTAACATTTTCATCTCCTTTTAAAGGCCCATTATGCCCCAGAAAATAATTTATTGTTATTTTTCAAAACTTTTTAAAGTTTCTCAAAAGTTTTTTTTTTACTAGCCAATAATTCTTTCTTTTTTAGGTACAATGTGCCTTTAAGTCATACCAACACTGTGAAAGACATAATATTATGTTGATTGTCCTGCTCTCCTGTAGGAGTGAGAGCTCGGGTCCCTCTTAGAACAATTATATTTGGCACAAACCAGCACCAAAGTAGAATCATCGACCTTCTGTATGCAAAATGGATTCCTGCACACAGATAATAACTCTAAATTCTTGGTGGGGTTGTTTATAGCAAGTGAAAGGGGAGAGAATGTTCCTTGCTAAATTTCCTTATTCCTGGCTACAGCTGACAACTTTAAACAACAAGCTGTTATCTCCCCTGGCTAGATTAGTGGAAATATTGTCACCGGTTTGTATAATAATTAGAAAAAACTAGTACACTGTATGTGGCCTTAACGCTCCTCTGTTAAGGGCAACAACTTTCAATAAGTTATGAAGGGGCATAACTCAAAAAAGCTT
>NW_026858406.1:0-7085 GCF_026571515.1 Ruditapes philippinarum | reverse complement strand
TTATTATTATTATTATTATTATTATTATTATTATTTAAAGTGACTAAGTTGAAAAATAATTACTATCTTTTGTTAAATACAATATTGGCTATAAATTTTTGTAGGTTTGCATTGTACATTTACGTGCCTGTACCCAAAACGATGACTTTTTCCATCTGCATTGGACATGGCCAACATATACAGTCGTGCAATCTGAGCAGACTATATTCAGTTGGCTTCTCATTTTTGTAGTGGTCGGGAACGGCAGGCAGGCAAAGTTACATTGTCGGGAAGAAGAGATGATACGACGTCATTTCCTTTGTTTTGTTATTTTTTGCGTTCATAATCATTATCATTTTAGACCCAACGCAAAGTAGTTGCATCATTATTCACTGACTTTACAATACTAAAATACCTTAAATTCACATTATGCCTCAGAAATAAATATATTTTTGTCCATCTTTAAAAAGAGCAAAGATGCAGTTAACAGAGTAGTATTTTGACTTCCATACAAAATAACAAAATCACTATAACAAGTTAATTAACGAAAACAACAGATGCTAAAGATGTTTTAGGTACATGGCCAATGAGTGTAACAGGAAACCCAAAAAAAGCTTTTGAGAAACAAGTTTAAAAGAATTTCTTGTGCATAATGGGCCGTTAAACCTTGAATGCTGCTTCTGTTCAAAAACAGGGCAAATACAACATAATGAAAATGTTAGAACAATTGTCTTTAAAGGGACTGGTTTGATGTCACTGGCGTACAGACTGGTTTGTCCCTATTTTTGTGACACTAACATGCTGAGGTTATTCATCTCAAGCGTTCTCTTACAATTTCAGTTTCGAAACGTTTTAGATAGCCACTTTAATTAAGGCTGCCACAATTCATCGATGGAACCTCTAAACTTAACAATCTTTGTAAAGCGTTTATAAATTTTTTTCTTCTGTATTTTGTCGGTCAAAAGCTATACATAGCTTATGTTTTGTAAAATGTTATATATGTATACCGACAATAAATAAATTTTGATTTGATTTGATTTGTCATGAAAGCTGATAAGCCAATTTCAAAATATTCAGATATTTTGTTCTATTATTAAATCGATTACTCATCGTGTTCAACGAGAAATTAGTTTATATTAAAAAACGATTGTCAAGGAAACATAGAACTAGCTGCATAAACACCACTGACTGATATTTGAGTTTTGAACAGTCTATAAATTTGTGAGTGCAATCTTATAGTTGGGGTTAGTCTCTGTTATGCTCATTTTGCACATACTTGAGTTTAAACGTTTTACTGGTGGTTTTAGAGCAGGTAAAATGGTTTCCACTTGAAACAATAGTGCTAAATGATGTCAAAATATTTGTCATAAAAGTAGCAAAACCTCCCCAAAGTTGACTGTATAACGTCCTTGCATTAAAGAAATCTAAAGTTCATAATAGGACCTGAACCCAAAAAAGAATAAAGTCAACAACTATTGTCTAATCGGTTGTTGTTGAGAAGTATTGCTCTTTTTACAAGCTTACAAACTGTATCACAATAGCAACGTTCAGAGGACATATCATCAACGCAAGATTTATATAGCGTTTCACTAACGTAACGTTCATAGAACCTTTAAACAAAACACCATCTGCAAAACTTCTCACCATAGTGACAATCTTATTTAGCAGCGTCCTCATTACCTATCACCAAAGCAACGTCCACAAACCTTATTACCATAGCAACGTTGCAAGACCTTATCTCCGTTTATCAAAGTAACGTTCTACCATCAAATTGTGTACTGTTATCTAGGAGCTGTAATGTTCGGAAACACGGTCTGTTAATGTCATATAACTTGTCTTGTCACGTATAAATGAATTCAAGTGAAGGCGACTGTTGACTTCTTTAATGTCGATTATGTCGACAAAAACAATCTAGCTATATATTTTATTTTCCTTAGCTTGTATCAAAGCTGTGGAGAATCTTAAAATTGAAATCATTAACAACAAAACAAACAAGCAATATAAATAAATCAATATTTATTTAATTTTTCAATTTTTGGAGCATCACAATATTTCAGGACGACTAACAAAAATATCAAAAGGTTGTTTCACAACAACACGGGAACTAGGAATGTTATACAGAGGCAGACTTGAAACGTCAGTAAGCCTCAACAAGTATTATTTATTAAAAATATTGAAAAAAGGTAGTAATAAATTATTAGAAATATACAAGAGTTTTTTTAAAAAATGTGCTATCTTTAATTGGTCTGATCAATTTAACCGTTGTCAATCATAACAGATTTTACAACATAATTTGTGAAAAAAGATTTATGTTAATATAGTGGAGATCATAATTTAGTTATCTTTTCTTGTTAAACATTTTATAATACAGGACACAGTATAACAATATGACATACACAGCAAATTCAGAAACAAATAACCCCCGTAAAACAAAACGGAAGGAGTTAAATTTATGTGTGCCAAGTCTTTTATGCACACAAATAAAGTACAAAAAACTGTACACTATATAAACCAAAATATCGGCTTTCTGAGACGTTTTCGTAACTTCTGGAATGTCGGTTAAATCTTTTACCTTCCTTTAGCTCATATCTAAAACATATGTAATCACAGATATTTAGAAATCCCTAGTAACCTAGTAAAATATTAAATTATGATTCTTTTGAAATTCAAACATTATTCTGTTTGCATAGCCTTTCAACAAAAACATGACTGTCTGGACAGCTACTTTATACTTCCTTCTCCTTGAAAAAAGATTTAGTATTTATTAATGCCTGGCAGTCTTTATTACACGGTTCCCACTCATTCCTAAATATGCATTGTTCAATATAATGCAATTTAAACTGTCTTTCTTCTGCTACGCTTTCATTTACACAATTAAATGAAAAATATAGTATAAACAAGATAATCTTTTATTCGATGTTTGTTTGGTAAATATATATCACTTTAAACCAAGGATGAAAAGAAGGTAAACTTTCTTATGGAAAATAGTTTCTTACATCCTTATATCATATTGTTTTACCCTTATTTGATCTTCGTAGAAATCAAAATGTCTACTGTTTCAACGTTTAAAAACATATTAGGGTTAATAGTTGACACTTTAAGGAAATGTTCACATTTTACTCAATCATTTACACTGTAATAAAAATATGATATGTTTCAAGGTATAAACGTCTTCTTTATTCACCTCTACGCCACTACGCCTCACTGTCCGTCTTTTTTCGCACCCTGCAAATAATCAAAATTACCTATTATACCAAAACCAAAATAAACCTTAACATCATAATTTTGCAGGTCAAATGTCTTAATATTAGTCACTAGAATACTTTGTAAAGTCTTAGCAATATTTACCTTTATTTTCTAATATTTTGTTTTGATACTTTTCTATCGAACCAACATATCGACACCAAGTTACCGTGTCAACATCATGCGAAAATGTCAATGAAGGAAGGTCAAAATGTCTTTGCAACTTCAACTGATTTTCAATTGTAAACTTAAGTTAAAAGTTATTTAAACAAGAGCATTTTTTCTAAAAGTTTGCATGATAAAGAAAAAGATAAATGGAGCAAATTAGGGGACACTGTCCTAAAGTGAGAAGTGCCACTCATATTAAATAAGCGCGGACATGACCAGGGACAAGTTTTTTTTCGGAAAGGTTATGTTCATGTTTTCGTAAGGGTTCAGTGAATAGTTTATTCATATTATTTGTGAGTTCTAATCACAAACTAGAAATTTGTCCATAGGACACGGGTGCTCCCCCCCCCAACCAATCCACTGTTTTGTCAATCTTATGACTCTAAGACATTTTTTTTTGAGGGGGGGGGGCTACATGTGCCACAAGGTGAAAACTAAAATAGAATTACTAAGTAAAGGGCAAGACCTTTACAAATACTGAATAAATCCACAAGCAAACCACAAGGTGCATAAGTACACGTACAGACCAACATACTTGTAAACTGTCAGGTTTACATGTCTAATACATTTTGAGCTATCGTGCACAAGTTGAAAATTGCAAATTTTTACCAGTTCATGGGCAATAACTCTAACAAAACTGAAAATAATCCACAAGCAAATTCACAGGTGCATAGCTTCACAATGATGATGATCATTATTCCTGTAAAGTTGGTTGAATCTATCTGAACACATAACACAACATAATTGAACGGTTTTTACTAAGTCAAGGACAATAACTCTGACAAAACAGAATAAATCCACAAACGAAACCCTAAGTGCACAATTACACATGCTGACCAACATTCCTGTTAAGTTTCATGACTCTAGATACTTTTTGAGATACGTGCGACACAAGTTTAAAATTGCAAATTTTTACTAAGTCAAGAGCAATAACTCAACAAATACTAAATATTGATCATATGTCAAATACTTTTTGAGCTACGTTCGAAACAATATGAAAAAGGACGGACGGACGGATGGACGGACACGGACAGACAAGGGTAAATCTTTTCCCCCTTAAGTGGGGGCACAAAAAAATGAACAAATGTATATAAATATACGAAGTCAATGATAAATATTATTCAAAATGAACTTTTTGCTCATACAAATTAGAAAATATTCAAAAATGATACAAAAGATAAATACATAAATAAACCTACTCAGCTACCTGATCTTTTTGAGGCTTTGGGTTAGGTGGCGTACTCTGTTCCTTCATACCTTCATATCTATCACGTGATAGACGTAATGGTTGGACCATCGTCTCATCTATCTGTGGGAATAGCTGTAACATAGATGGTTTGTTTTATTTTAAAAAATGTTTAAAGAGATTACTAGCGGACAATGAACAATACAATTGATTATTATACCTAATTCAAAATTACTGGAGAGCGGTATCAACAGTTAACGCATTGTATAGCAATCGATGTATCTTAACTCATTTGAAATGAAAGGGTCTTTCAACTATGTGTATAACATTTAGACTATGTTCAGTTTAGTCTCTGTACAGAGTAATTACAACAACTTTATTATTCATATCCAAAAGTAAAGATTTCCACTACATTTTCTCCACAGCAACACCTCTAAGCAACAGCCAATATATTTGTCCATCAAATGGCGTTACTCTTCAGAGGTTACACTGTAACTTGTCCAATCACTTTACAATTAATCAAGATAGTGGCTATTTCATATATTCATTAAAAACAGAAGCATATATTCATTACAAATAGAAGAGATTGTAATAAGGTTCAACAAGCTTTTATTTATTCTTCCTTTTATACGTGATATGTTTGTAAACAAAACGTCAGCGAAGATGACTGGAGTCACACGTTGACAAAGCAATAAATCCATATCTTGCAACAACGCTCGTATACAAAAACAAGCATTCTATTCCCTTTTTATGATACCCTGTAGACAAATTAAAGCAATTTTATAACATGTGAACACACATTTTTGTTATACCTTTGATACTGTTTCAAACATTGGAATGAGAACAAATTTGATAAATCCGATCTGAGCCGTTGGTTTGGTCACTTTATCTCTATCCATGAAAGGTGCTACTGGTAAACCTTCCATCTTTTCCCTGTCAGACTGGAAAAAGGCATACATTGTTAATCATAAATATCACTTAAAACTTCTTTAAATTCTTCAAAGCAGGAGGTCAGTAGATTCGCCTTTTGCCAATGGTTTGTATAAAACTGGAATCTTAGTACTCGATTTAACTCTTGAAGTCACTATACTATTTCATTATGTGTTTGTTTACAGAATTAATATATGGTTAATCAAACTGTTATTTTTGATTAACTATACATCAATGTGGTTGCATGCATAATAAATTGTTATAAAATAATCTTTTCAATAATTGTTATTAGCTGATTGAGTACAGTGTGTTTGTTTCCACAAAAAATCAACACTTCACTTACGAAGGTTAATTTTGCTACAGCCAGTTTAATGAAGGATATAATAGATTATATTCTTGTTCTTTTTTACCCTTTTGATTCACCTTTGTAGTGTACAAGTCATTGCTCAACATTATGTCCTATCCGCTTTTTAAGCATAGATACCCACCTGATTGAAGTATTCCTCTAAAAGGCAGTCAACCCAAGGTTCTGACACCTCCATTGGACGCACTTCGTTTGATATATCACAACATTTGATTAAAACCATCTTCAGCTGTAAAATACGAAATATATGTATTATTGATCATTAAGACACACCTTGTAACAGTATAAAGAAAACTGACAACTGAATCGCTACCTCTGTATAAATTAAGTTTCAATAATAGCAAGGGAAACCAATTAAAATATACACTTTCGGTTGATATATGTAAAACACGACAAATAGATCTAATCACATGACAATTATTTTCTTAACCTCAATTTCTATTTTTTGTTGGCAAACATGACATCTTTAGGTGACATCTTTAGGTTAGGCATGTAAATGAGTAAGGTAATATAATATATAATTAACATATGATAATAAGAACAATGCCGAAGAAGTTTTCAACTCCGAGAATACATCAACAGTATATTCTACAGAACACTAAATTGTGTGTGTATAAAACAAATCATTAACACTGTTATTTAAAGGTACAATTCAATTTGCTAATGATATCAGTAATGATATAAGGGCTGAAGATACATATTCCTTTAATAAATTTTCTTCTCAGTACATTTATCACATCACATTCAAGTATTTAATGGTATTTATCTCCAATATTTTAATTATACAATGCACATATTCTTTCGTTGTATGGGACTCCGCTCCGACTTCATCCATATAACATGTATACACATTTTCAGATCACTCTCTTACCCCGGTATTCCTGAATAATCATTTTTCTCGTGTAACCCAAAATGAAAAGCGTTGCTCAAAACGAAATAAGAATCGCACAAAAAATGATATTCAAATAATTCTGTGTATATTTCATTTCTTATTTATACTTTGCATGTTATTCTATTTTTTAGTCTTTTACTTGATCTATCTTAAATAAATTCAAAATTTATGTCCTCAGTTGAGCTCCTTTCATATAACTGATATTATTTTTAATGCTTTGTTTTTCATTGGAATATTTGGTGAAATATTCTTGGAGAATAAACACGTCTGGCAGTGTGCGACATGGCAACCAAAGTGTGTGCTTGTGATGACATAACTTTAGA